>NW_019264052.1:18920-21998 GCF_002742605.1 Olea europaea var. sylvestris | reverse complement strand
CCTAAATACCACTTTTCATTGGATAGATTCCAATCAAAATAGACTAGTAATTCGTAAAAAATGAACAAACCCGAAGTTATCCTGAAATCAGAAGTGCCTTTTAATTCCTCGATTCCAATCGAATTAGACTAGTAATTCTCCGAAAACGAACAAACCCGAAGTTATCATGAAATCAAAAATCATTTTTCATTGGCTCGATTCCAATCGAATTAGACTAGCAACTCTCCAAAAACGAACAAACCCGAAGTTATCATGAAATCACAAACCACTTTTCATTGGGTCGAATCCAATCGAATTAGACTAGCAATTCGTTGAAAATGAAAAAACCCGAAGTTATCATGAAATCAAATACCACTTTTCGTTGGCTAGATTCCAATCAAATTAGACTAGCAATTTGCCAAAAATGAACAAACTCGAAGTTGTCATGAAATCAAAAGCGTCTTTTCATTGGCTCGATTCCAATCGATTCAGACTAGTTATTCGCCAAAAATGAACAAACCAGAAGTTATCATGATATAAAATACCACTTTTCATTGGCTCGATTTCAATCGAATTAGACTTTCAATTCACGAAAAATGAACAATCCCGAAGTTACCACGAAAAAAAACCACTTTTCATTGGTCGATTCCAATCAAAATAGACTAGCAATTGGCCAAAAATGAACAAACTCGAAGTTATCATGAAATCAAAAGCCACTTTTCTTTGGCTTGATTCCAATCGAATTAGACTAGCATTCCGCCAAAAACGATCAAACCCGAAGTTATCATGAAATCATATCCCACTTTTCAATGGCTAGATTCTAATCGAATTAGACTAGCAATTTGTCAAAAACTAACAAACCCAAAGTTATTATGAAATCAAAAGCCACTTTTTATTGGCTCGATTCCAATCGAATTAGACTAGCAATTCGCAAAAATTAATGACCCCGAAGTTATCATGAAATCAAATACATGTTTTCATTGGCTGGATTCCAATCGAATTAGACTAGCAATTCGCTAAAAACGAACAAGCCCGAAGCTATCATGAAATCAAAGACCACTTTTCATTGGGTCGATTCCAATCGCATTAGACTAGTAATTCCCTAAAAACGAACAATCCCGAAGTTATCATGAAATCGAAAACCACTTTTCATTGGGTCGATTCCAATCGCATTAGACTATCAATTCGGCAAAATGAACAAACCCGAAGTTATCATGAAACCAAAAGCCACTTTTCATTGGCTCGATTCCAGTCGAATTTAACTAGCATTTCGCCAAAATCGAACAAACCCGAAGTTATCATGAAATCAAAAATCACTTTTCGTTGCACGATTCCAATCGAATTAGACTTGCAATTTGCCAAAAACGAGCATACCCGAAGTTATCATGAAATCAAAAATCGCTATTTGTTGGATCGAGTCCAATCGAATTAGACAGCAATTCGCCAAAAATGAACAAACCCAAAGTTATTAGAAAATCAAAAACCACTTTTCGTTGGCTCAATTCCAATCGAATTAGACTAGCAATTCGCTAAAAAATGAACAAACCTGAAGTTATGATGAAATCAAAAACAACTTTTCATTGGGCCGATTCTAATCGAATTGGACTAGCAATTCGCAAAAAATGAACAAACCCGAAGTTATCTTGAAATCAAATACCACCTTCCATTGGCTAGATTCCAATCGAATTAGACTTGCATTTCGCCAAAAATGAACAAACCCGAAGTTATCATGAAATCAAACACCACTTTTCGTTGCCTCGATTCCAATCAAATTAGACTAGCAATTCAGCCAAAATGAACAAACATGGAGTTATCATGAAATCAAAAGCCACTTTTCATTGGGTCGATACCAATCGAATTAGACTAGCAATTAGCCTAAAATGAAAAAATCAGAAGTTATCATGTAATCAAATACCACTTTTCATTGGATAGATTCCAATCGAATTAGATTAGCAATTCGGCAAAAACGAACAAGCCTGAAGTTATCATGAAATCAAAAGCGCCTTTTCATTGGCTAGTTTCCAATCGAATTAGACTAGTAATTCGCCGAAACTGAACAAACCCGAAGTTATCATGAAATTAGAAACCACATTTCATTGGCTTGATTCCAATCGAATTAGACTAGCAATTAGCCAAAAACGAACAATCCCGAAGTTACCGTGAAATAAAATACCAATTTTCATTGGTCGATTCCAATCGAATTAGACTCGCAATTTGCCAAAAATGAACAAACTCGAAGTTATCATGAAATCAAAAACCACTTTTCATTGGGTCGATTCCGATCAAATTAGAATAGCAATTCGTCGAAAATGAACAACCCCGAAGTTATCATGAAATCAAATTCCACTTTTCATTGGCAAGATTCCAATCGAATTAGACTAGCAATTCGCCAAAAACTAACGAACCCGAAGTTATCATGAAATCAAAAGCGCCTTTTCTTTGGCTCGATTCCAATCAAATTAGACTAGTAATTCGTCGAAAAGGAACAAGCCCGAAGTTATCATGAAATCAAAAACCACATTTCATTGACTCGATTCCGATCGAATTATACTAGAAATTCGCCTAAAACAAACAAACCCGAAGTTATCATGAAATAAAAAACCACTTTTCAATGGGTCGATTCCAATCGAATTAGACTAGCAATTCGCCAAAAACGTACAAACCCGAAGTTATCATGAAATCAAATTCCACTTTTTATTGGGTCGATTCCAATCGAAGTAGACTAGCAATTCGCCAAAAATGAACAAACTTGAAGTTATCTCGAAATCAAATACCACTTTTCATTGGCTAGATTCCAATCGAATTAGACTCGCAATTCGCCAAAAATGAACAAGCCCGAAGTTATCATAAAATCAAAAGCCACTTTTCATTGGCTCGATTCCAATCGAATTGGACTAGTAATTATCCAAAAACGAACAACCCCGAAGTTATCATGACATCAAAAGAGCCTTTTTATTGGCTCGATTCCAATCGAGTTAGACTAGTAATTCTCCGAAAACGAACAAGCCCCAAGTTATTATGAAATCAAAAACCACTTTTCATTGGCTCGATTCCAATCGAATTAGACTAGCAATTCGCCAAAAACGAACAAACCCAAAG
>NW_019264052.1:8822-11404 GCF_002742605.1 Olea europaea var. sylvestris | reverse complement strand
ACTTTTCATTGGCTCGATTCCAATCGAATTAGACTAGCAATTCGCCAAAAAATGAACAACCCCAAAGTTATCATGAAATCAAATACCACTATTCATTGGCAAGATTCCATTCGAATTAGACTAGCAACTAACCAAAAACAAACAAACCCAAAGTTATAATTATATCAAATACCACTTTTCATTTGCTCGATTCCAATTGAATTAGACTAGCAATTCCCCAAAAATGAACAATCCCAAAGTTACCATTAAATAAAAAACCACTTTTCATTGGGCCGATTCCAATCAAATTAGACAAGCAATTCGCCAAAAATAAACAAACCCGAAGTTATCATGAAATCAAGAGCCACTTCAAATTAGCTTGATTCCAATCGAATTAGACTAGCATTTCGCCAAAAATGAACAAATCCGAAGTTTTTATATCATCAAATGCCACTTTTCATCAGCTATAATCCAATCGAATTAGACTAGTAATTCGTCAAAAACTAACAAACCCGAAATTATCTTGAAATCAAAAGCCACTTTTCAATGGCTCGATTCCAATCGAATTAGACAAGCAATTCTCCAAAAACGAACGACCCCGAAGTTATCGTGAAATCAAATACCACTTTTCGTTGGCTCGATTCCAATCAAATTAAACTAGAAATTCGCCAAAATCGAACAAACCCGAAGTTATCATGAAATCAAAAATCACATTTCGTTGCTCGATTCCAATCGAATTAGACGAGCAATTCGCCAAAACGAACAAACTCAAAGTTATCATGAAATCAAAAACCACTATTCAATGGATCGAATCCGAACGAATTAGACTAGTAATTCTCCGAAAATGAACAAGCCCGGAGTTATCATGAAATTAAAAACCAATTTTCATTGGCTCGATTCCAATCGAATTAGACTAGCAATTCATCAAAAACGAACAAACCCGAAGTTATCTTGAAATCAAATAACACTTTTCATTGGCTAGAGTCCAATCGAATTAGACTGGCAATTCGCCAAAAATGAATAAACCCGAAGTTATCATGAAATCAAAAACCACTTTTCGTTGACTCGATTCCAATCGAATTAGACTAGCAATTCGCCAAAAATGACCAAACACTAAGTTATCATGAAATCAAAAACCACTTTTCGTTGGCTAGATTCCAATCAAATTAGATTAGCAATTCGCCAAAAACTAACAAATCCGAAGTCATCATGAAATCAAAAGCGCCTTTTCATTGGCTCGTTTCCAATCGAATTAGACTAGTAATTCGTCGAAAATGAACAAACCCGAAGATATCATGAAATTGAAAACCACTTTACATTGGCTCAAATCCAATCGAATTAGAATAGCAATTCGCCAAAAACGAACAAACCCAAAGTTATCATGAAATCAAAAACCACTATTCAATGGGTCGATTCCAATCGAATTAGACTAGCAATTTGCCAAAAATGAATAAACTCGAAGTTATCAAGAAATAAAATACCACTTTTCATTGGCTGGATTCCAATCGATTTAGACTAGCAATTCGCCAAAAACTAACAAACCTGAAGTTATCATGAAATCAAAAGCGCTTTTTCATTGGCTCGATTCCAATCGAATTAGACTAGTAATTCGTCAAAAATGAACAAACCCGAAGTTATGGTGATATCAAATACCACTTTTCATTGGATCGATTCCAATCGAAATAGACTAGCAATTCGCCAAAAATGAACAATCCTGAAGTTACCGTGAAATAAAAAACCACTTTTCACTTGTCGATTCCAATCGAATTAGACTAGCAATTCGCCAAAAATTAACAAACCCAAAGTAATCATGAAATCAAAAGCCACTTTTCATTGGCTCGATTCCAATCGAATTAGACTAGCAATTCGCCAAAAATGAACAACCACGAAGTTATCATATAATCAAATACCACTTTTCGTTGGCAAGATTCCAATCGAATTAGGCTAGCAATTCACCAAAAACGAACAAACCCGATGTTATCATGATACCAAATATCTCTTTTCATTGGCTCGATTCCAATCGAATTAGACTAGCAGTTCACCAAAAATGAACAATCCTGAAGTTACCATGAAATAAAAAACCACTTTTCATTAGGTCGATTCCAATCAAATAAGACAAGCAATTCATCAAAAAATAAACAAACCCAAAGTTATCATGAAATCAAAAGCCACTTTTCATTGGCTCTATTCCAATCGAATAAGACTAGCATTTCGCCAAAAACGAACAAACCCGAAGTTATCATGAAATCAAACGCCACTTCTCTTTGCCTAGATTCCAATCAAATTAGACTAGCAATTCGCTAAAAATAAACAATCCCGTAGTTATCATGAAATCAAAAGCGCCTTTTCATTGGCTCGATTCCAACCGAATTAGACTAGTAATTTGCTAAAAACGAACAAACCCAAAGTTATCATGATATCAAATACCACTTTTCATTGGCTCGATTCTAATCGAATCAGACTAGCAATTCACCAAAAATGAACAATCCCGAAGTTACCATGAAATAAAAAACCACTTTTATTGGTCGATTCCAATCGAATTAGACTAGCAATTCGCCAAAAATTAACAAACCCGAAGTTATCATGAAATCAAAAGCCACTTT
>NW_019264052.1:0-519 GCF_002742605.1 Olea europaea var. sylvestris | reverse complement strand
CAAAAACGAAATAGCCCGAAGTTATCATGAAATCAAATAGCACTTTTTATTGGCTAGATTCCAATCGAATTAGATTAGCAATTCGCCAAAAATGAACAAACCCGAAGTTATCATGAAATCAAAAGTGCCTTTCCATTGGCTAGATTCCAATCGAATTAGACTAGTAATTCGTCGAAAATGGACAAACCCGAAGTAATCATGAAATTAAAATCCACTTTTCATTGGCTCGATTCAATCGAATTAGACTAGCAATTCGCCAAAAGTAAAAAAACCCGAAGTTATCAAGAAATCAAATACCACTTTTCATCGGTAGATTCCAACCGATGTAGACAAGCAATTCGCCAAAAACTAACAGTTTCGAAGTTATCATGAAATCAAAAGCGCCTTTTCATTGGCTCGATTCCAATCGAATTAGACTAGCAATTCGCAAAAAATGAACAAACCCGAAGTTATCAGGATATCAAATACACTTTTCATTGGGTCGATTCCAATCGAATTAGACTAGCAATTTGCCAAAAT
>NW_019264051.1:11610-13180 GCF_002742605.1 Olea europaea var. sylvestris | reverse complement strand
CAATATATTTATCAATGTAAATTTTGTGAGCAAGTGAAGTCTTACCGATGCCACCCATGCCGACAATTGAGACAATTTCAAGTTGTGATGAATCTCTAACTAGACGATCCTTGATCTCTGCCAAGGAATCATCAAGACCAACCATGGTGCTATGATCCCTAGAAACTGGTCTTAATGAACCAACTGGGAATGAGGTGTTGCGCTCCAAATCTTCCTGTATGCCACTCTCATCCTCGATCTTTTCTGCCCTTATCTTTATGGAATCAACTTCTTCAATCAGTTTTGCTATTTCATGGAATGAAGTTGTAAAGAAGTCACCACTATGACTTGCAGATTCTCCAAGAACTCGATCTGCAATGCAAGATTCAATGATATCTTCAGTTTGACATGCTGCATCGCTAATCTTTCTCTCCAAACCTTCTATTGATTCAATGTTTTCTCGTGGAAAATTGTCAAGAAAATATTGCAAGTAAACAACTTTTTCGAGGAGGGAATCGATTTGTTGTTTCTCACTAGGAAGAAGATATGAACAATCATATTTCAGGGTACGCTGTAGAACGTGAGTAAGAGAAAGAAGATGAGCATAAGCCATTTTTGTTCTCTCCTATCATAGCTTGAAAGATAGAAAGTTGAAGCAAAATGAAAGAATAAGAGGCTGGCAATGTTGACTTTGAGAAGAAAAAATTATATTAAATTGCAATAAAAATATTTGTTTATTGAATGGACCGCTTATTCTACGATTTTTTGTCATTTTTCACTGTAATACAGTGCAACACTAAGCGTACATGGGTCCTATATCAGTCAATTAAAATAGGCAACAAAATGTTCGTTCCTAGTGAAAATAACTTACATGTTTGGCATTTGAAATTGAGAACTAACGGAGACTTTGCCATAACAATAAGTCACATGGATTAGTTTTGGTTATAAATGGATGAGTGCTTCTTCGTCTTTCGTTTAACTTCAAGTCTTTCATTATATGTCCGTTTCAATTTGCTATTTATGTATCACCACTTTTAACTCATACCCCATTTCTATATTTATTATATAATTCCATTTTCTAGATATCTTACTTCGTTCTATCCATATAACAACATTTAAGGACTTATTTTCATTCATTTCAAATGTAGACAAGATTGAATACCCAATTCGACCATCAAATCATGCAACCCACTATCTTTCATTGGTCTAAAAATGAAAGAAAGCAACCTAAAGGTTTTGTTACACATAATGATCCAACAGGTTTTTTCCACTGATCCAAAAAAGAGAGAAAGCAACTTAAAGATTTTGACGTTCTGTTGATCCAACAGGTTTTTTCCACTGATCCAAAAAAGAGAGAAAGCAACTTAAAGGTTTTGACGTTCTGTTACTATAGCCAATTCAAACACGTTATCTAACAAGCGTCTTCCACTAATCCAATAAAAATAAAAAATAAAAAGGAAAAGGAAAAGAAGCAAATTAAAGGTTTTGTTACTTTAGCCAATTCAAACACATAATGATCTAACATGACTATTACTTATAATAAAATCGACCCGCCGGTCCAAAGAAAACAAACTGCATCACATGAATGAAT
>NW_019264051.1:0-4027 GCF_002742605.1 Olea europaea var. sylvestris | reverse complement strand
TCTACGTAGGATTACTCTCATCCTTCAAGAGCATGGTTGACTCTTCATCTAAGGAGTTACTGTCAACAAAGACTATTGACGAGCTATTGAAGCTGTTTGATACAGTAGCTACTACTTCAGTTGCGTGGGCATCAGAACGAGCAATTTAGAAGAAAACACCGTGTATCTCTAAAGTGGATGAATGTTCAGCCTTATCTATGAAGATTTATTCTTTGTTTCACAAGGTGGAAAATTTACCACATTCAGCAAATGTAACACAGGGAAGGAAGCTAAGTTGCAAGGAATGTGGAGCTAATCACCGCGAAGTGTCCAATCTTAGCACAAGGAATGGAACAAGCTGATTTTGTACAATAGAGACAACATCAACAAAATAATCCATTTGGGAAAACATATAATCTGAGCTGAAAAAAGGCACCATAATTTTTCTTGGAGCAACCAGAATCAGAATAGGCCACATGTTCAGTTTCAACAGCAAGAAAAGAAGCCTCAATTGGAGGGAATGTTCGGGAAGTTCATGGAAAAAACCAATCAGTACATGGAAGCCAAAAATTAGTTTATGAAGAAAATCAAATCCACTCCTCAAGACCAAAATGTCGCCATCAAAAATCTATAAATGCAAATGGGATAGACGGCAATTGCTTTGACCGGTAGAGCACCAGGCAGTTTATCCAACAATACTGAAATCAATCCAAAGGAGCATGCTAAGGCAATCACAACTCGAAGTTGGGTGCCACTACCTGAAATACACGTTAAGAGGCCGGTGCAAATAAAGAGATAACACCTTCTACAGAAGAAGAGATTGTACAGCAGGGTGAACAGAAGGAAAATTCAAAGACATCACGGGGTAAGGCCATCACTCCAATTAACCCCTATGAGCCTTCCTTTCCATTTTCCCAGAGGATGAGAAAAACAAGATGGAGCAACAATATAAGAAATTTCTCGAAATATTCAAAAAGCTCCACATAAACATCCATTTCCCCAATGCACTACTCCAAATGCCTAGATATGCCAAGTTTCTGAAAGATATCTTAACAAATAAACGCAAGCTAGAGGAACATGAGATGGTGATGTTAATAGAAGAGTGCAGTGCTAAAATTCAGAAAAAGCTCCCACTAAAACTGAAAGATCCAGGGAGTTTCACTATCCTTTGCACTATTGTTAAATCATACTTTGATAAAGCTTTATGAGACCATGGCGTAAGGGTTAATTTAATGTCTTTATCTGTTTTCAGGAAACATGGATTGGGGAAGGCCAAGCCAACCACAGTAACCCTGCAATTAGCTGACTGATTTTTAACACGTCTAAGGGGATAATAGAAGATGTGTTAATCGAAGTGGAGGAGTTTATATTTCCTACTAATTTTCTCATCTTGGATATGGAGGAAGATAAAGACATTTCTCATCTTGGCTACCAGCAAAGATTAGTAAGGACTGGATCTCTTTTAATGTCTTCAAAGCTATGAAATTTCCTATGGAGTCAGACAACGACTTTCGGGTTGATGTCATCGAAGAGGCAATTCAGGGCACATTCGTACTTCACAAGCCATCCAATGCGTACAAGGTATGTATCGCACATTCTTAATCAACACAATCGATTGAGACATGTGCAAGGTTTTTGGAGACAAATTTCCCTTACACACGTAGGTGGCACTTCGAAGAGCTTCGACCAGCAACCACCTAAATTGGAACTTAAACAGCTACCACCTCAACTTAAATATGCTTACTTAGGGAATGGTGTACACTTTCGATCATTATTTCGAATACAATCAGCAAGGTGGATAAAGAAAGACTGCTTAGAGTACTTAGAGAAAATAAAACAGCAATTGGATGGACCATAGCAGATATTAAAGAGATCAGTCCTTCACTGTGCATGCATAAGATTCTCACGGAAGAAAATTTTTGATCGAGTATAGAGAGTCAGAGAAGATTGAATCCCAATATGAAGGAAGTGGTCATCGCAGAGGTATTAAAGCTTCTAGATACAGGCATCATCTACCATATATCAGATAGTGCATGAATGTACCAAAAAAGTGAGGAATCACGATAGTACTGAACGAAAAGAATGAGTTAATTCCTACCAGAATAGATACGTGATGAAGTGTTTTCATCGACTATTGGAAACTCAATACAGCTACAAGGAAAGTTCATTTCCTTCTCCTATCTATTGATCAGATGCTGGAAAGATTGATAGATCATTCACACTACTGTTTCCTCAACGAGTATTCAGGATACAACCAGATGCCAGTAGTGCCAGATGATCAGGAAAAGACAACCTTTACTTGTCCATATGGTACATTTTCCTATAGTAGGATACCCTTTGATCTCTGCAAAGCTCCTACCACTTTTTAGAGGTGTATGATAGCAATACTCTCCGTTTTTGGATCTTCTTTTGATGAGTGCTTAGAACATTTGAATTTGATTTTACAGAGATGCAAGTAAACAATTTTGGTATTGAACTGGGAGAAATGCCACTTTATGCTATAGAAGGGGATTGTACTGGGACATTAGGTTTCAGCAAAGGAAATGGAGGTGGACAGAGCGAAGTTTCAAGACATTAAAAATTTACCATCACCAACATTAGTTAAGGGTGTTCGCAGCTTCCTAGGACATGATGAATTTTACAGAAAATTAATAACGGACTTTTCAAAAATCAATAAGCCACTATACAACTTGTTGATGAAAGACGCCCCATTTGAATTTACTGAGAAACACCTAACAACTTTCAATACTCTAAAGGAAAAACTTATCTCGGTGTTGGTAATTGTTGCACCAAACTGGGAATTTCCTTTTGAGTTGATGTGTGATGCTAGTGATCACACTGTGGGGGTTGTATTGGGACAAAGGAGAAACAAAATCTTACATGCGATCTACTATGCAAGCAAAACCCTAAATGATGCATAGCTAAGTTATACAACTACTGAGAAGGAGCACTTGGCTGTAGTGTACACATTCGATAAGTTCAGGTCATATCTCATTGGGTCAAAAGTCATAGTTTATACAGATCACGCTGCACTGAAATATTTGATGACTAAGAATGACACCAAGTCGAATTGATCTACTGGGCTTTGTTGCTGCAAGAGTTTGATATTGAAATAAGAGAGTGAAAATGCTGTGGTGTATCACTTATCTCGATTGGAGCTTGGAGAGTCAGAAGAATCAGTGGATATCAATGACAACTTTCCAAACGAATAGATATTTGGTATGGAGAAAGCACCTTGGTACGCAGATATTGTGAACTACTTGGCCAAGTCCATTCCCCCACTAGATTATTCAAGTCACCAGAGGAAAAAGTGCTTCGCTGAGTTGAAATACTACTTCTGCGAGGATCCAATTTTCTATAGGCGAGGGACAAATCAAATCGTTCGACGGTGTGTGCCTGAGGAGAAAATGCCTAGAATACTTGAACATTGCCATTCATATCATATGCAGGGCATTTCGAGGCCTCAACAACAATAGCTAAAATTCTGTAGTCAGGATTTTACTGGCCTACCTTCTTAAGGGATGCTTTTGAGTTTACAAAAATGTGAGATAGGATTGAGAACGTCTCGAGGAAAAATGAAATGCCTCTGAATAATATTTTAGAAGTGGAGTTATTTGATATTGGGGGATTGACTTCATGGGACCATTTTTCCCATCGTTCTCCGATCAATACATTTTGGTGGCTGTGGACTATGTGTCCAATTGGGTGGAAGTAGTTGTGTTACCAACTAATGATGCTAGGGTAGTAGTTGAATTTCTGAAAATGTACATCTTCACCCGCTATGGCACACTATAGGCTATCATCAATGACGTGGGCAAACATTTCTGCAATCGCCAACTTGAGCAATTGTTGAGTAAATATGGTGTCAGACACCGTGTGGCTACACCATATCACCCTCAAACCAGCGGGCAAGTTGACATTTCTAATTAGGAATTAAAGAGGATACTTGGGGTCACAGTAAGTTTGTCAAAAAAATACTAGTCTAAGAAGCTAGACGATGCCTTGTGGGCTTACAGAACGGCATTCAAGACATCTATAGGCATGTCTC
>NW_019264050.1:12345-13183 GCF_002742605.1 Olea europaea var. sylvestris | reverse complement strand
GTCCAACACTTCTTCAACCTGACATAATTAATATGGAAATTAATTATTCGGAGGCCTAAACGAAGGAATTTGGCCAAAATCCCACGATCCTAGGTTTGTGCCCTGAGCCCAATTTCTGGGGCCATTTCCAATCAGCATGCCAAATTTAGGCTCATTCCAACACCCCGTCTCGACAAATGGCTAAATTGCCCCTGGTACGGTTTTGTGTTGTTAATTTTCTGTCCAACACATCTTCAACCTGACATAATTAATGCGAAAATTAATTATTCGGAGGCCTATAGGAAGGAATTTGGCTAAAATCCCGTGATCCCGTGTCTGCGTCACGAGCCCAATTTATGGGGCCGTTTCCAATCAACCTGCCAAATTTTGGCCCATTCCGAAACTGTCGCGACCAATGGCAAAATCGCCTCTGGTGCAGTTTTGCGTCGTTAATCTCCCGGGTCCAATTTCTGGGGCCGTTTCCAATCAACCTGCGAAATTTCGGACCATTCCGACACCGTCGCGACAAATGACGAAATTGTCCCTGGTGCGGTTTTGCATTGTTAATTGTCTGTCCAACACTTTTTCAACCTGACATAATTAATACGAAAATTAATTATTCAGAGGCCAAAATGAAGGAATTTGGCTAAAATCCCATCATCCCGAGTCTGTGCCCCGAGTCCAATTTCTAGGGCCGTTTTTAATCAGCCCACCAAATTTCGACCCATTCCGGCACCGTCGCGACAAATGACGAAATTTCCCTTGGTGTGATTTTACGTTGTTAATTTTCTGTCCAACACATCTTCAACCTGACATAATTAATATGGAAATTAATTATTTGGAGGCCTAAACGAAGGAA
>NW_019264050.1:0-3870 GCF_002742605.1 Olea europaea var. sylvestris | reverse complement strand
TCTGGGGCCGTTTCCAATCAACCTACCAAATTTCGACCCATTTCGACACCGTCGCGACAAATGATGAAATTGCCCCTGGTACGATTTTGCGTTGTTAATTTTCTGCTCAACACATCGTCAACCTGACATAATTAATACAGAAATTAATTATTCGGAGGCCTAAACGAAGGAATCTGGCTAAAATCCCGTGATTCCGGGTCTGTGCCCCAAGTCTAATTTCTCGGGCCGATTCCAATCAACCTTCCAAATTTCGGCCCATTCCAATACCGTCGTGACAAATGAAGAAATTACCCCTAGTGCGATTTTGTATTGTTAATTTTCTGTCCAACACATCTTCAACCTGACATAATTAATACAAAATTTAATTATTTGGAAGCCTAAACGAAGGAATTTGGCTAAAATCCCGTGATCCCGGGTCTTTGCCCCGAGTCCAATTTCTGGGGCCTTTTCCAATCAACTAGCCAAATTTCGGCCCATTTCGACACCGCCGCGACGAATGACGAAATTGCCCCTGGTGCGATTTTGCGTTGTTAATTTTCTATCCAACACTTCTTCAACCGGACATAATTAATACAGAAATTTATTATTCGGAAGCCTAAACGAAAGAATTTGGTTAAAATCCTGTGATCACGGATCTGTGCCCCAAGTCCAATTTCTGGGGCCGTTCCCAATCAACCTACCAAATTTCGGCCCATTCCGACACCGTAGCGAAAAATGACGAATTTGCCCCTGATTCGATTTTGCGTTGTTAATTTTCTGTCCAACACATCATCAACCTGACATAATTAATACGAAAATTAATTATTCAGAGACCTAAACGAAGGAATCTGTTTAAAATCTCGTGATCACGGGTTTGTGCACTGAGTCCAATTTCTCGAACCGTTTCCAATCAACCTACCAAATATCGGCCCATTCGGATACCATCACGACAAATGACAAAATTGCCCCTAGTGCGATTTCTCTTTTTTAATTTTCTGTCCAACACTTCTTCAACCTAACATAACTATATAGAAATTAATTATTTGGAGGCCTAAACGATGGAACTTGGCTAAAATCCCGTGATCCCAGGTCTGTGCCTCGACTCCAATTTCTGGGCCCGTTTCCAATAAAACATCCAAATTTCAGCCCATTCCGACACCATCGCGAC
The DNA here is from genome assembly GCF_002742605.1 of Olea europaea var. sylvestris. Lineage (NCBI taxonomy): Eukaryota > Viridiplantae > Streptophyta > Magnoliopsida > Lamiales > Oleaceae > Olea > Olea europaea. Next base: position 2,723 of record NW_019264050.1, on the reverse strand, counting down.
ATATGACGAAATTGCCCCTGGAACGATTTTGCGTAGTAAATTTTCTGTCCAACACATCTTCAACCTGACATAAATAATACGAAAATTAATTATTCGAAGGCCTAAGCGAAGGAATTTGGCTAAAATCCCATGATCCCAGGTCTGTGCCTCGAGTCCAATTTCTGGGGCCGTTTCCAATCAACCTGCCAATTTTCGTCCCATTCCGACACTGTCGCGGCAAATGATGAAATTATCCATGGTGTAGTTTTGCGTTGTTAATTTCCTGTCCAACACATCATTAACCTTACACAATTAATACGAAAATTAATTATTCGGAGGCCTAAACGAAGGAATTTGGCTAAAATCCTATGATCCTGGGTCTGTGCCCAGAGTCCAATTTCTCGGGCCGTTTCTAATCAACCTACCAAATTTCAGCCCATTTCGACACCGTCGCGACAATTGATGAAATTGCCCCTGGTGCGATTTTGCGTTGTTAATTTTCCGTCCAACACTTCTTCAACCTGACATAATTAATACGAAAATTAATTATTCGAAGGCCTAAACGAAGGAATTTGGCTAAAATCCCATGATCCCGAGCCTTTACCCCGAGTCCAATTTCTGGGGCCGTTTCCAATCAACCATCCAAATTTCGGTCCATTCCGACACCGTGACGACAAATGACAAAATTGCCCCTCGTGCGGTTTTGCGTTGTTAATTTTCTGTCAAACACTTCTTCAACCAAACATAATTAAAACGGAAATTAAGTATTCGGAGGCCTAAACGAAGGAATCTGGCTAAAATCTTGTTATCCCGGGACTGTGCCCCGAGTCCAATTTCTGGGGCCATTTCCAATCAACCAGCCAAATTTTGGCCCATTCCGACACCATCGCGACAAATGACGAAAGTGCCCCTGGTGCGGTTTTGCGTTGTTAATTTTATGTCCAACACATAGTCAACCTGACATAATTAATACAGAAATTAATTATTCGGTGGCCTAAACGAAGGAATCTGGCTAAAATCTCGTGATCCCGGGTCTATGCCCCAGGTCCAATTTCTCGAACCGTTTCCAATCAACCTTCAAAATTTTGGCCCATTCTGATACCGTCGCGACAAATGAAGAAATTGCCCCTAGTGCGATTTTGCATTGTAGATTTTCTGTCCAACACATCGTCAACTTGACATAATTAATACGGAAATTAATTATTCGGAAGCCTAAACGAAGGAATTTGGCTAAAATCCCGTGATCCCCGGTCTTTGCCTTGAGTCCAATTTCTAGGGCCGTTTCCAATCAACCAGCCAAATTTCGGCCCATTTCGGCACCATCGCGACAAACGACGAAATTGCCCCTGATGCGGTTATGCGTTGTTAATTTTCTGTCCAACACTTCTTCAACAGGACATAATTAATATAGAAATTAATTATTCGGAGGCCTAAACGAAGGAATTTGGTTAAAATCCTGTGATCCCGGGTCCGTGCCCCGATTCCAATCTCTGGGGCCGTTCCCAATCAACCTGCCAAATTTCGGCCCATTTCGACACCGTAGCGAAAAATGATGAATTTGCCCCTGGCTCGGTTTTGCGTTGTTAATTTTCTGTCCAACACATCATCAACCTGACATAATTAATACAAAAATCAATTATTCGGAGGCCTAAATGAAGAAATCTATTTAAAATCCCGTGATCACGGGTCTACGCACTGAGTCCAATTTCTCGGACCATTTCCAATCAACCTACCAAATATCGGCCCATTCGGATACCATCACGACAAATGACGAAATTGCCCCTAGTGTGGTTTCTCTTTTTTAATTTTCTGTCCAACACTTCTTCAACCTAACAAACCTATATGGAAATTAATTATTCGGAGGCCTAAACGATGGAATTTGGCTAAAATCCTGTGATCCCGGGTCTGTGCCTCGACTCCAATTTCTGAGCCCGTTTCCAATCAACCAGCCAAATTTCAGCCCATTCCGACATCGTCGCGACAAATGAAGAAATTGCCCCTGGTGCGATTTTGCGTTGTTAATTTTCTGTCCAACACATCTTCAACCTGACATAAATAATACGAAAATTAATTATTCAAAGGCCTAAACGAAGGAATTTGGCTAAAATCCTGTGATCCCAGGTCTGTGCCTCGAGTCCAATTTCTGGGACCGTTTCCAATCAACCTGCCAATTTTCGTCCCATTTCGACACCGTCGCGACAAATGACGAAATTGCCCCTGGTGCAGTTTTGCATTGTTAATTTTCTGTCCAACACATCGCCAACCTTACACGTTTAATACAAAAATTAATTATTCGGAGGACTAAATGAAGGAATTTGGCTAAAATCCCGTGATCCCGAGTCTGTGCCCGGAGTCCAATTTCTCGGGTCGTTTCCAATCAACCTGCCAAATTTTGGCCCATTCCGACAACGTCGTGACAAATTACAAAATAGCCATTGCTGCGGTCTTGCGTTGTTAATTTTCTGTCCAACACATCTTCAACCGACATAATTAATACGAAAATTAATTATTCGGAGGCCTAAATGAAGGAATTTGGCTAAAGTCCCATGATCACGGGTCTATGTCCCGAGTCCAATTTCTGGGGCTATTTCCAATCAGCCAGCCAAATTGAGGCACATTTCGACACCATCGTGACAAATGACGAAATTGCCCCTGGTGCGATTTTCTTTTTTAATTTTCTGTCCAACTTCTTCAACCTGACATAAATAATATGGAAATTAATTATTCCGAGGCCTAAACGAAGG
>NW_019264049.1:31610-33849 GCF_002742605.1 Olea europaea var. sylvestris | reverse complement strand
AATATATTAATTTAAGCAATATATTAATTTAATATATTATTTTCCAACAATGAGTTCTTACTTGATACCTCCATTTTCTTATGAGCATACAGATCTTCAACGTAGTCGACAACTACAAGGAGATTCTTTACATCACAACTGTCAATATCCATAATGTGTTCTTCAAATAAGTTCTCCATTTACAAACATTGTTAGGTTTTTTTATACCCAAAAAATCTGGGCGATAATTTAAAACAATTGATGGATAATTTATCGACACCATAGATAGTACGAATGTTTCTTCATTTATTTTTGGTATTTTTAGTTTCTTCTGATGTCTAATATTCTAAAATAGATTAATTGAAACAACATGTTAAAAAGCAACCTCTCTTGTGTGAATTGATTTATTTGAAATATTTAGGTAGTTGAGTATATGTAATTCATGCGGATATTTACCAGTCCAAAGGAAGGTCAACATTTGACCGTATTAAATACATATTATTGGTAATAAACATGTGACGATTATAAATTTTTTTATTATGTGAACAGTAGATTGGTTCAAAGATAGATTTAATGTTTAACGGTATTTATAGTCAATATTTGATTACTACACCAAAAGTATTAGTTACAAGTTAATGTTTATGTCCAAAGACTAAATTTCAATGTTATGTTCAATTTCTTGTGAGGGATATCAGACCCCCCAAAACCACATTCTCTTTCAAGCCTGTCAACCAATCGATCCGTGCCCACCATTACTTGAATTTATTAGATTCAACTAATTTATCTGCTTCTACAATATCTGTAGACATCAACTCAATTCTTGACGAACTTGGTTGCATTAAGCTATTTGGAAAACTTGGTTTCATTAAGCTATAAGGTTAAAGGAAACATAAGGAAGTATATCATGGAGATGTCTCATTTTGCTTCAAAACTAANGGGAAAAAAAAAAAAAAAAAAAAAAAAGATGAAGAAAGAGAAAACTGAAAGTACTCACTTGATAAGTACCTCTAAGAACAAGTTCAAGAAAATGAAGAAGGATAATGAAAACTGCAATCAATTTAGTTCAAAAGAAACAACAAAAGCTTTAAAAGGATGGAGTATCTGGCTGTTACTTTTGTGGAAATTCTAGTTACATAAAGATTGACAGTATCAAATACCATGATTGGCTTGTAAAGAAAGATACACTCACTTTGATTTGTTCCGAGGTTAATTTAGTTCTAGTATCTAAACACACTTGGCAGATAGATTTTGGTGCTACTACTCATGTAAGTGTGTCTATAAAGAGTTACTAAACAGTCAAAAGTCAAATGATGCTAAAATTCATCTAAATGGGTGATGATAAATCAGTTGAAGTTGAGGCTATATAGACTTTTAAGTTATTATTAAAGACTAATAATATTTGGATTTAAAAGAGACATTTGTGGCACGTCTTTTAGACGAAATTTGGATTCTATTTTTGGATTGGACAAATTTGGTTACTCTTGTTCATCTGAAAATAATCGATTTAGTCTTTTTTGAATTCAAATATTGTAGATACCAGTTCTTTATCTGTTTATAATAACTTATATTTGTTTAATACGGTTGCCGTGTTTATGAAACCTTGCATGTGAATTCACATGGTATTAAATGCAATGAGAATTTCGCTTCATTATGGTACAAGCGATTAGATCACATTTCCCAAAAGAGAATTGAAAGGCTTGTGTCAAATAGAATTATTGAACCTCTTGATTTTTCAGATTTTGATATTTGTGTTAATTGTATTAAGGAGAAATAGACAAATATAAGAAGATTAGGTGCTAATAGGACTTTGGACATCTTAGAACTAACATCTATGGGCCATTTTCTATTACTTCTTGAAATAGTCAACAGTCATTTATCATGTTCATAAACGACTTTTCACATTATGGTTGTCTATAGCTCATTCATGAGAAGTCCCAATCACTAGACATATTCAAGGCTTACAAAGTTGAGGTTAAAAATCGCTTTAGCAAAAGAATCAAATACGTCAATTTGATCATGATGGTGAATACTATGGTAGATTTAATGGATTAGGTAAATAGCGTCTAGGACATTTTGCTAAACACCTAGAGGAATGGCTCACAATATACCATGCTAGGATCTCCTAGCATGAATGATGTTACTTGGAGATGAAATAGAACACTTAAAGGCATAGTATTGAGTACGATTAGTTATTCCACCTTACTAGAATCTCTCTAAAGAGAAGCACAAAATATTTCAGCTCACATTCTCAATAGAGTTC
>NW_019264049.1:20959-23308 GCF_002742605.1 Olea europaea var. sylvestris | reverse complement strand
GGTAGTGGGGTTGTTTAGGTATTTTCCTGTACAGTCGAAGAATTGATGGGCACATTTTTTTTGTTTTTCGTCTTTTGATTCATTTGAGAACAAGACGGGTGCAATTAAAAGGCTAAGGTACGTTTTAGAAAAAGAAAAAAAAATAATAAAATAAAAACCAAAAAGAAAAGTCAAATATCACAGAAAACCTGAGGCATGCACAGGCGCTTGCCTCAATAAAATAGCATTTAATGGCCCTTCAGGCATTGAAGGTGCACCTCAGTCATGCCTTTTTCAATCATGTTCGCAGAATCATATTTTAGACATGCCCAATCATGATAGAACAGGGAAAAAAGAACATTATAAAGCAGGGCAAATACCTTGTAGTGCGTCAATAAGCCATTCCACAGAGGCTGCTTACTCAGAACTTTGGGATTTCCCAAGATAACAATACCATAACGAGCACGGGTGAGGGCAACATTCAGCCGACGTGGATCATTGAGGAATCCAATGCCCTGAACATAAACGACACAAGATAAAGATATCATGCAGTGTGTTCCCAAATTTCAACAATTAATATGGCCATAAAATGAACATATTCTAAAAGAACAACAGATAAAGACAATTATGCATATCTAAATACATAATTACGATTTTCCTCTATGCTCCGTCTATCCCAAAAGTCTCACAACTTGTAATAATTAATGCCAATCTGGGTAAAAATGTAAGTTCCAAGACCCCAGCCAATTAACAGGACCATCAATATGCATCTCACTCCATCAAGTAGGCATTTACCATATCGTGACGATATGGGGGAGTATACAATATGGAGTAATATGAACCAGAAAACCTTGCATGCAATGTATCACAATCACATACTTTAGAGGCATATACACAACCAAAATTCTCGGAAGCTGACTCCAGGAAATAGAAGATTAGAAACAAGACAAACCTGATGCTCATTGCTCCTCACACAAGACAAAATTATATAGTCCTTTTCCCTTCCTTGGAATGAGTCTACGCTTGCTACCTGAAATGAATTACCATTTTTCCTTCTACCTTGCCAAAGTTTTCATAAAAAAATGAATTGCACGTGTAACTACTCTATATTTTACTCATCTTACCTCAATTTCTTTGTATAGCTGCTGCCTTAGAGCACCATTTCTTGACATATAGTTCACAATATATGCTCGCTGACCTTCATATGGTGTTATAACCCCAATCTACAGAATGCATTGCATAATTATCACCCTTTCGACATAAAAATAGAACCAAGCAGTAGAGCAAAAAAATTAGAAAAGCTTCACAGGTACCTGATTAGAAACTACACCACTCTTCAGAAAGGTCGTAACAATTTTCTCAACGTTTGCAGCCTCAGTCCTATTCAAATAGGATGTTCCACTTGCGCTGATCTCCTCTTGTCCCATCTATCAAAGTTAACCAAGCAAGTTTAACGTCCCTCTGAGGAAATAAAACATGGAAGGACAAAAAGAGAAGAGGATAGACAAGTCTGCTTCAATGACAAAAATACAAGGAAATTGGATTTGAAGTCTAAATTCAGCATCTCATCGAGTTTTCACGGCAAGAAGAAAAAAAATGAAATAATAAGAAACTGGCTCTTTGTGAGGTGAAGTATGGGAGTAAAAGAAAGAAATAATCTCTCATTTCCACATTAACAACAGCATTAATGGAAAGGAATTATTCCACTACTAATCAAAGCCCAACATTCCCACCTATGAAATAGGGCAGATGTAAATATACAATACAGTCCAATCCAAAATACATATAGCATGAATATACCTGGACGTAGAAGAACATTGGACGATTTGGCACTGGCCAAGGAAAATCAATGCCAGGTGATTGTCTTTCGTTAATCGTCACTCCATTTTGAAGAGTGCCTTCATAAAAGCTGTTAGATGGAAACTCCGAAAGAGCAGGATGCATCCGATATTGAACCTACCATGAACAATTAAAAGAAAATGGATTAAGGTTCCAACTCTCAACATAAGGTAGGGTAGCAAATGTTCAATTAACAAAAGGAATAGGCAAATACAAGGATGCAGGAAAATATGGTCATTTTTTCTTTTTGGCCCTGTGGTGGGGTTATTTATGTGGTGGCAGATTTCTTAAAATTTCAGGTAAATTGAGACTAGTCATTCAGTGTAGCAAAAAGATAGATACATGCTTCCTCAAAAGCACACTAAAGCAAATATAGATGACAAACCTGTAATCTAATTGGCTTGACACCAAGTAACACAAGCCGCTCGAACAGTGACTGAGCTAGACCAGCCCTTGCTGCTTTCTTGCACATGATGACGGGACCGAGCTGGCAGTGATCACCAACAAGAACAGCCTAACAAAGAACAAGTT
>NW_019264049.1:10284-13185 GCF_002742605.1 Olea europaea var. sylvestris | reverse complement strand
GTATAATAATATATTTTCTAAAAAATATGGGGCTCAAACAAGGGCTTAATATTGTAAATTTACTATTTATTTAACATATTATCTTTAGCATAGCTCATAAAATAATATTTATGTTGTTCAAACATATTTTTATCCACTTATTTAGTAGAATCAACAACTTAACACTTGCTTACTTTTCCCATATTTTGTAGTATCCACTACATTTAACTCTTTTTATTTGTTTTTACAATTTTGAGAATTTAAAATTCAAAAAGTGAGAAATTGTAGGATTAAAAATGAATTTTAAAAATTTGTTAAGGAATAGTTGCTTAATAAATATTGAGTAAACTTCAGGGTCCCGTGAGACTTATCAAGGTGGGCAAAAACTAGTCCAAATACTCATGGTCATCAAAAGAAATATTGAGTAATGTTATTTGCACATCATCTACGATATATAAAAAAGAAGGATTGAAAAAAACCTTTTGATTCACCCCTTATTCAATTCTCATAATTTACATTAAAAACACTAATCTACAATATATTACAAGGAATGATTGAGGAGAAATTTTAAATACCAATTTTACATAATTAGCCATATGCTTAATATATCCTTATTTAATTTTAGTTTTGTTAATAATTAATTAAAAAAATTAAATATCAAATTTACCGTTATATATATGTAAATATATGTCAAATATACCCTTATTTAATATTAGTTTAGTTAATAATTAATTAATAACATTAATTCAATTTATTCAACATGAAATTAAAAAATTCATTTTCTTTTCCATTTGTCAACAATTCCCTAAATTAATCTTTTTAATGTTACATTAATTTTTATTAACAACATTAATTCAATTTTTATATTTAACCATATGCTCAATATACACTTATTTAATTTTTATTTTGTTAATAATCAATTAATAACATTAATTCAATTTATTCAACATGAAATTAAAATATCCCTTTTCTTTTCCATTTGTAAATAATTTCCTAATTAATTTTTTCAACACTATATTATTTTTTTATTAAGAGCATTAATTCAATTTATTCGACATGAAATTTAAAAAAATAGTGATATTTAAGGAACTCAAATGATGGCATTAAATTTCCCTTTCGAATTTTTAAAAAATATATATATTCAATTTATTCAACATGAAATTAAAATATCCCTTTTCTTTTCCATTTGTAAATAATTTCCTAATTAATTTTTTGAACACTATATTATTTTTTTATTAAGAGCATGAATTCAATTTATTCGACATGAAATTAAAAAAAAATAGTGATATTTAAGGAACTCAAATGATGGCATTAAATTTCCCTTTCGAATTTTTAAAAAATATATATATTCAATTTATTCAACATGAAATTGAAAAATGGGTCTGTAGAAGGAACTCAAATGATGACCTAACTTGATTAAATATCATTAATTCAAAATGAAATTGAAAAAGGTTAATAATTTCCTAAATTGATCTTTTTAATCTTATGTTAATTTTTATAACAGTATTAATTTAATTTATACAACATGAAATTGAAAAATGGGTGTTGTTTAAGGAACTCAAATGATGGGCTTAAATTTCCCTTTTGAGATTAAAAAAAAAATCTTTTAATTCAAGATCAAATCGAAAAATGAATGTTGTTTAAGGACCTCAAAGGATAACTTTAAATAATTATTTATACAAATTAAAAAAATATTTTTTAATTTGATTAATAGTATTAATTCGATTATTTTAAAACTTTAATTTTCACAATTATTAAACCCACATTCTAATTGGTGAACCACAATTCTTGTTTGATGGAACTGTAACTAATCCAGCTACCAATGTTCGTGAGCTTCTTGAATGTTCTCTTTGTATCAGTTCTATGTATCCTCTCGATTTTTTTGTTTTAATATTCACATTTGTCCATACTTTAGTTTCTAAATTTGATTTGACTATTTATATTCAAACAGATCATATAAGAATTTTCTTTCGTCAAAGTAATTTTTGGTTCAAATCTTTATATGATTTGATTGATAAATTCATTCTGTACTTTAGATTTGTATTCATGAATATGTTAGATGACATCTTGATTTTGAAGGTTCACATGTTATTTGTAGTGATAATGTGTAGCTTGAGTGAGCAGAGCAAGGCTTGAAGACTGCAAAATTAACGATATATATTCATCATTTTATTTACATAATTTGTCCGACATTTTAATAGATTTTATGGGGTTATTCCCTTGAAGATAGTACCAAGAATTTGTCTAAAACGTAGGAAATTGAAAGATTACATCACGAATGTCAAACCAATAGAGAAAAACCGTAATGAACGATACCGAGGTATGTGATTCGAAATTGCATATTTATACACTAAATACAAAAATTCTTGCCCTCACCATAAATAATCCAGAATATTTATAAATCTCATATAAATTTAGAGAAATTATTAACTAAGACATTATTAGTACTTTCAAAAATAATTTTATTACTTCAAAAATTTGAAAATTTGGAATATGATTTTTTTTTTAATTGATACTTTTCTATAAGGGTTTTAAACCAAAGCAAGGAAACAAGTAAGAAAAATTAGATGAAATCTCCCTACTCTCAATTCTCGAGAATAAACTTGAAATATTTTTATAAAGGCACAATTGCCTATCGATGATTTTTATTTTTGTTGTTGTTGGTGACTAAGTTGCCATTAGTGTGAATTACGTGGCTCGTTTACACAGGTGGCTGTAAGTATTTATGTAATAGGGTCACTGTTCCACTCTTATAAAGGAGACATCCTATGTTAATCATGTATTAAGAGTTAAATTGGCTAAAGGTATGTGTCATAATTATTATGAAAAACCTGCATGGCCCAATGACCTTTTATATATTTTCCCCATGAGACACATACCTAAAAATGGGCACTACCAGCCACAACAGATGCTAGGGTATCT
>NW_019264049.1:0-2686 GCF_002742605.1 Olea europaea var. sylvestris | reverse complement strand
CCACCCCTAGAGCTTTGCGAGAGAGGTAAATCGCGAGATATGCCCCAACAGGTCAGGGAGTAAGAACTGCCTGTACACTGCACCTAAAAAGAGTCCAATTTCATGTCTCAAGAATCGAATCCTCACACTGCGACTATTAGTAAGGCGTGAGATAACCTCGTTCCTGTTCTTTACACCACTAAACTATGCCCGGGAGGGTGATTTTGACTCTAATTGACTTGTTGATGCGTGGCTTAAGGCCTTTTTGGAGCTTATTATTTCTCCTCCTTCCCCGACCTCGGAAATATCAATTGTAATTCGTCCTGTTTTTGTTGAGTAATCTGGTAAAGAATCTGAATCTGTAAAAATAAATTCAATATAAAACTTAAAATAGATAGGGTGTTTGTTTTGAAACAATATTTTTAATATCCTTCTGCAAAACTTGTTTAGCTGACTTGCAATCTATTCGACGTAAAAAAAATCTTGATTTAGTAGATCATCAAGAAATTTAAAAATGCATTTACTATGAAAATAATTTCTTTTTTAGTAGATGAATTATTTTTCTGAGTAGAATTTCATATCCCAGAAGCATATCCAATTAAGTGCTTATTTATTGTTTTTATCAGGATTCTTTTACTTGAGGATCCATCTATTCCCCTCTTTTTGCTGTAGTGTTTTGCTGTGTGAAGGTTTATGAGATGCGATTCCTTATTTATTGCGGAATTATGCTATTTATACATTGATTGTTGACATATTTGTCAACATTTAATTATGAGTAAAAAATTGTGTCATTGATTATACAAATTGTTGTTAAAATTAAAATTAATAATAAAACTATTGGTCACTTCACACATTGTCAATCAAACTATACATATAGTAAAACTGTTAATTCCAACCCCAAAGTCTAAAAATTTCAATTTAAAACATATCTTCGAATGTCACTAAAAGTTCAACGAAATCTTAATTGAGTTACTAAATTTTAATTTATCTCAATTGAACCGTTGAACATCAATTTAGTTTTAAATTTCACCATTTCATCACACTTCATCACCTATGTAGAAATTAAAATCTAAATCAAAATCAACATTTAATTTTAATTACATATATAATGTGATCTACAACTAATGAAAAATGTCATTGACAACATACCATTACCTATCTCCCACATAATTGAGCAATCGAGACATAATACACTAAAAATTACTTAAGCCACGGATTTGAAGTAATGTTTCATGAAATTATATCCGAATTTGAAACTTAGTCATGATATGCGTGGAATTGGGATTGTCTTGAAGATAAAGAAAGGATCTCGGATAAGTCAACTAGGCTAAGCTAGTGTATAGGCCTCAAACGTGGCAGTGTTTCATGCAAATTTCAAGTTGCAAAGTCAACTATACGCCATATTTTCATATCAAGTTTCAGGGAAATTACAAGGTACGAAACAAAGTCGAAGCATTGATAGAGCCTAATTTTTCGCATTATTTGTGACCTACGAAACTATCAACTGTAGAAAAAGTTACTGTTCCAACCTAAGGTTACGAGAATTTTATAATGAACCACTTCAAAATTTACCGACGATCGAAATATAGCTGAGTCCATGAATCGCCTATGCCATCTAAATGATTTATTTTGAGAACTACATTATAAACATATTGAAGGGTCCAAATGGACATCGAAAATAGTTCAATGCACATCCCAAAAAGAGACGTATAACTCGTTTCTTTACAATTTTACAATTACTTCATGTTGGAAAAAACCCAGCAATGGAGAAAACAAAGAAGAAGAAAATAAACGTATATATGAAGAAGACTTGAACTTGAATTTAAAACATTGTTCTCAAACTATATTTGCCTCCTCTCACAAAGCATTTAAAGATTGAAGGATTTATCAAGCCTCAATGAAAAACACCAAAAGTAAAGTAAATCTTCAAAGGGAACGAGTGAAAAAAGGAATTTGATTAAGTAAAGAAACTAAGCCCTTGTTTGTGCCCCATTCTTGCCAAAGAATTCATTTTTGATTAGTGTATTAATGAGAAATGTGTAGTTAAAAAATAATGAAAATTTTTGAATTTACGTGTAATATTATTTTAATAAAGAATGTATAGTTGAAATGTGGTCAAATCACTATTGAAGAATGTATTTTGATGGAAATAATGGGACTCAAATAACGGATAAATTTCTTCTATAGTTGGATGATCAAATAGAATGATTTTTCATATGTTTAAAGTTAAATACTATCATAGTTTTCATTCATCCCTACATTAATTAATTCCAACTTAATAAGAAGAGGTGCAATGATTCACCAAAAAAGCCATCAGAAAATTCAAAAAAATCCAACCAATGATCATATTTTAATATTAAGCGACCGCGTAGGCTCTAGCGTTGGCTGCCCCTTTACTCGCTGAAGGCACTTATCGACCACAAGCCTCAAAGGCCTATGCGGTTACATAAGCCATATTATGGCATGATTTTTTTTAAAAAAAATTTTCCCTTTTAATTTTCAATTCATCCATACTTGATTTTGAACAACAAAATTACAACATTTCATTGACTTCTATTCTTTTCACGTGACAATTTTTCCATTATCTCGACCAAATTTCCTAATCAATGTCTTAATTCATACATGAGAGAGATCATGTGTTGATATTGTTAAGAAAATTTCTCTACGACAAAATGTGGAGCCTGAATTGTAAAGTTATGTCGAATGG
>NW_019264048.1:20909-22684 GCF_002742605.1 Olea europaea var. sylvestris | reverse complement strand
AATATGTTTCTCATTATAGGATTAGGACAGGCTTAGCTAATTCAAATCTTTAACTAAATTTGACGTAAATCCAAATCCAAGTTTAATTTAAATTGCATAATTAAAAAAATAAAAAAATAAAAAACTTCCAGATGACTTTCATACTAAACCAAAATATTGAAACACCCCATTCCATTTCACACGTCACATGGCTGCCAAAATTAATTGATTAAACCCCTAATTAACTTAATTAAGCCTATGAATTCTTTGAACATAAATATCATGGTCCTAACCAATCCGAAATAACTTTTTCTTGAGTGCATAATTTGCCATTTAATATAAGTTTCGAAACAAGCCCAATATTGATATGAAAATTTTTGCTAGATGAATACTTGATTATTTGACCGAAAGCTTTTTTTTTTTTTTTTAATTTCTAACTTAGTCCATCGGTATCTCGAATTATAAAACATGACAGGGTGAAATAAATGAAAATTTAATTTCAGTCGCTATAATCATTACCCTTTAAAATAATTTCGTCCTTGAAATTTAATTTACTCGATTAAAGAGGTCTGAATGCTTGGCCAAAACATCTGCTTCTCTCTCCCATGTAGCATCATCCTTCTCATGTTTACTCCATTGGACTTTGACTAATGATACTTTTCGATTTCTCAAAGTGTGTACATTCCTCTCTATAACCATTATAGGTACTTCTTCCTAAGTCATATCACTCTGTACGTCCAATGACTGATCATTGACCACATGACTTGGATTGTAGATGTACTTTCTCAACATAAAAATATGAAATACATCATGCATTGCCGATAGTTCAAGTGGCATTGCCAAATGATTTGCTACATTTCCAACCTTCTCGAGAACCTCAAATGGGCCGATAAATCTTGGTTTTAGCTTCCCTTTCTTTCCAAATTGGAGTATCCCTTTTGTTGGGGCAACTTTGAGAAATACTTTTTCTCTCACCTCAAATTCCAGTTCTTTTCTTCTCTTATTTGCATAGCTCTTTTGGCGATCTTGAGCTATCTTAATCCTCATTCTAATCTTATCTATCATCTCTACAGTCTTCTTAATAAGTTTTGGACCCTGGATTCTCCTCTCCCCGATCTCATCCCAACATATTGGTGAACGACAACTTCGGCCATACAATGCCTCATATGGTGCAATGTGATAGTAGCTTGAAAACTATTATTGTATGCAAACTCCACCAACAGCAAATGGTTCTCCCATTTACCACCCAAATCTAGTATACATGCCCTCAACATATCTTCTAATAATTGGATAGTTCGTTCTGACTGTCTAGAGGGTAATATGTTGTACTGAAAGATAACTTAGTTCCCATAGCTATTTGAAGATCCTCCAAAATTTTGAAGTGAATCTCAGGTCTCTATCCGACACAATAGATGTTGGTACCCTATGAAGTCGAACGATTTCTCTGACATATAATTGTGCAAACTGTCCCAGACTGAAAGTCATACGGACCGGTAGAAATTAGGAAGATTTTGTAAGTTGGTCTACTATAACCTAAATGGCATCATGACCTTTTGCCGACCTAGGAATACCTACTACAAAATCCATTGAGATCTTTTACCACTTCCATTCAGGTATGTCCGTTGGATTTAATAGCCCTGATGGTCTCTGATGCTCTGCTTTCACCCCTTGACAAAGTATACATTTTGAAACGAACAAAGCTATTTCTCCTTGCATATTCCTCCACCAAAAGTTATTACGTGATTCGCTGTACATCTTTGTGGAGCCTGGGTGTGTGGCATAAGGAGGGGGATGAG
>NW_019264048.1:10176-13186 GCF_002742605.1 Olea europaea var. sylvestris | reverse complement strand
GCAAAGTTCAATTTTACTTTTTGTGATGGTAACTATGAAGTATGATATTTCACTGTTGGATCACAAAAGCAAATTTTCATTTTGGCATGTAGAGATACAAGCAATGCTCGCTCAGATGAATTTGGATGACATGATGTCACGATTTGACAAGATGCCCCTCAACTTAGTCTATGGAGGAGAGACAACGAAAGGATCAAAATGCCCTTTCAAAAATACACAATATTCTCTAAGATGGTTTGGAGGAGAGACAACGAAAGGATCAAAATGCCCTTTCAAAAATACACAATATTCTCTAAGATGGTTTGGAGGAGAAAACTGCAGCTACTTAGTCTATGGAGGAGAGACAACGAAAGGATCAAAATGCCCTTTCAAAAATACACAATATTCTCTAAGATGGTTTGGAGGAGAAAACTGTAGCTACATTATAGTTAAAATTAGAGCAATTATGCATGACAAGAAACCTAACCAACAAATTGCAATTGAAGTAGTGTCTTTATTATTATTGTATGACAAAAAGTATATCATTGGAAGATCATCTAGCTACTTTTAAGAAAATTGTCATTGATTTGTAGACCTTGGAGGTTATATATAATGAAGAAGATTTAGGGTTAGTATTATTGTGCTTACTGTCCGCTTCATACATCTCGTTTCGAGACACAATCTTTTACAGTTGCAATACTCTCAATATTGAAGAAATTTATGATACTTTATTTTCAAAATAGAAAATGAAGTATCTTGTTGGATTTGAGGTTGATGGAGATAGCCTTTTCGTTGCTAGTGGTTATTTCAGGGCAGATTAAGCTCTAGTTGTAGTAATAAAGTTTATAATTATTGTAAAAGATGGGGCACATCAGAAAAGGATTGTTATAAGTTGCAAAAGATGGAAAATGTAGTCATTATAAATCAGAAAGAAAAATATTTAGAAACTTCGGGTAAAGTCAGTATTGCAGAAGGTAGGTACAATGATGGAGAACTTTGGGTTATTTCTGACGATGATTCCAAATGTGATGAGGATTGGATTCTTGATACAATTTGTACTTTTCATATGTATCCTAATTGAGATTCGTTTTCAACGTATGACACAGTTTCCAAAGGTGTTGTGATAATGTGAAATAATTCACCATGTATGATAGCTAATATTGGAGAGGTGAGAATTAAGATATTTGATGGGACACTCAGGACACTTGATGATGTGAGACATACTTCTGATTTGAAGAGAAACCTTATCTTCTTGAGAATTTAGAAGCCATCGGCGTTTAATTATTATGGGAACCCTCAACACAATATTTATTTTACAGGTGTAACAATATGTAAATATTTAAATAATTAACACTCTTATATTAGAAAGAAAAGTTTATACAATTCCAAAGATAGAATAGCAAAATAAAACTTCTCTCACAACCCAAAGGATTAGGCAAGTATAAGATTTAACATTCTCACATTTTGAGATGTAAAATTAGTAATCAAACTACTAAAATCAAGTTTTTCTTGCCTTTTTTTTTCCTCAAATCATAACTAATCCATTCAATCGCTCTAGTGACATGGATGATCGAAGATAAGACTTAATCAACTTCAACTTTGAAAAACTTCTTTCAGCAGAGGCAACTGTGACAGGAATAGTCGATAATACTTTATAAGCAACCCATGTATTTGCAAAAAACAGTTCATTCTCTTAGTGTAATCCAATACATCAATTGCTCCAAAAATGTTTACAGTTTTCACCATAGATATTATTCTCAGTAATACTTGTCTCCAATGTTTTTCTATCTCTATTGATTTGATCTTGCACACTTTTATCAATTGTTTTACTCTTTTTGAATCTGAATTCTATTTCTATCCCTTTATTCATATTATTGATATGGTCACAACTTACTTCATGCATTTTAAGTTTTTCGCCAATATTTTTCCAATCATTTACTCCATCACGTGCCAATTGAGTTCCGATTCCATCATTCTTGAATGGCTTACGACAAAAGACTTTTTAAATATATCAACGCTTTTCTCCATAGTTAATCGTCAAACATAATGTGTAGATGAGAAGTGTCGATTTGCTCCATCTTTCAGAAAAGTCATATCATTTTCTCTTACAGAAACTTTCATTACTATTAAATCTCTTCAATCCATATTCATATTTCCCCAATTTGCTGGATCAATAAGGTTAAGGGAGAGTGGTTCATTATCTTTGTCAGCAGGTAACTCTTCATTTATCAAACAATGCGCTTTCACAATTGCATTATTTCTGTTATGTCATTACACACTTCTTCAGTAACTATGTCTTCGTTATGTGTTTGTTTACTACTACTAAAAAAACTTATCAAGTGCTTCCTCTTGAGATTTAATCAACTTTTCAACATTTTTCTTTCTTTTCCGTTTAGCATCTCTAGATTCAAATTTTCTTGTAGACATAATTATAAGCAAAGAGCGATAAAACTTGATTGATAAGTCTCAACTCAAAATTCTCGAACTTCTCCAAAATGAAAAGATTCAGTATTTCATGTAGTTGCGTGCAGATTCATACACAAAATTAGTAAGTATTAATTTGTTTTAGAAACTTATAAACTCAACTTAATTGGAATTTTGCCTTATTTCGATGCAATAAAGATTCATGGCCTCACTACCAAATTTGACATTACCAATGTCAGATGCAACATGCTTAATTGAAAATTTGCCCAATTCCTTCCACACAAACAATAAAACACTACCGCTACAACCCTCTTTATGTGCTATAAGGATCCCTATCCTTGTATGATCAGATCAAAGAATCTCCATCTCCCAAATAATTTATTATGTAAATTCATCAGTGATATTAACTTATATCCCATTAAACATTATTTGATATTTTCGAAGAGTCACTCCTAAGAACTCAATTTGTACTGGGGATAGCTGAGAGCATGTTCGATTTTGCTTAGAAAGAAAAGTCTTGCTTTTTAGAAAAGTAAGTTTGTTAGTATAAAAGGTAACTTCGAAAATCATGTCCTATCAAAGAAGTAATTTAAAAAGTGAATTTGAC
>NW_019264048.1:0-1864 GCF_002742605.1 Olea europaea var. sylvestris | reverse complement strand
ATCATTAAAATCACCCCATGTGATCACAGAAAGATTAACATATTTACTCTACACAAATCTTCACCAATCATATGTACCTCCTTCTAGCAAGAAGGTAGTAAGACGTAACCTCCGATCATTGGGACAATCCATTACCTCAAATATTCTTTTGATCTTTACCAGCCAAGATTTAGCTTCTGCTAGATCAGCTGTGCCTGTGAACACCTTAGCTCCTAATTTAGTTGCTCGCTCTATGCTATATTCTTTATCTGAACTGCGTAAGGTAGAAGTAACAACATTGGCAATCCTATTAGCTATAATATCAAACTGAGCTATTTTCCCTCGTCGTGTTTGCCATAAGTTTGTTGTACTGATTGCTCAACTCTACTAACATCTCTACCAGGAACAACTTGTGGTTGAGATGGCACATTATGGAGCCTACGAGTCTTACCACCTCAAGCCATAACTTCCAACTACAAAACATGTATAATATGTTCAGAATGAATTCAAAATAAATGCAATGCAAGCTGACTCTATAACCATGCTCTGATACCAATTGTCACGACTCGTTTAAAATCACTCTAATGGACTCGACATGTGTCATGCACCGATGGTAGATACCAACTAAGTGTCGGACCCACCATCAAGAAAAATTTGACCTACTTTGACTGTGACATAATTTTTAAAATTTTTTGTAGAGTTCCCTCTGAAATATGGACTAATGCCACTTGAAAATATAATTCAGTATCCTAAACATGTACATGTAGTTTAAAATAGGGTACACCTGCCCCTCGGAGTACCAATTATTCAAAATACTACATTGGCAATTCGACCTTTACAATAATTCACAAACAAAAATGCCCAATTGCATAATATATATAAAACATAGCAGGCCCAAGACATGGAACTAATTTCTGACCAAAAGATGTATCTATCCCAAAATATGAACTATTTAAACTGATAAGATGAATCATACAACGCTTGACAACGTATGGCTCAACTCAATAGATTAACTGGCTCCAGTGGTGCTCAACTCAGCTACTAACTGATGAGAGAAAATGCGATAAAACTATGAGTTTATAACTCAGTGAATGGATATTTCGCAAGTAAGTATATATTTTCCATATATGCCAACTTTCTGAAAACTGGTATATAATAAAATTGTTCTTTTATTATACTATAAACTAAACCCTTTATTCTTTAAATTGAAATAACTAAATTCTATAATCTAAAAATTAATGAACTGTAAATTACTGAAAATCACACCAAAAAGGTACTTGGAATAACCTTACTCATGTATTAGTTAGTATTGATATACATGGCAAAGCTATACGTTTATAAAATTCTGAGATTCTGGTTATACACGCGCGTAGCTACGTGAAGACTATAATTTGGTTATACACTATGGAAACACATTCGCAATAATGCAGAGTAGGTAAAATCACCATAATTGATCATACACTGTGGAAACACATTCACACTAGTGCAGAGTGGGTAAAATAATCATATGAAGTCTACACTGTGGAAACGCATTCACACGAGTGCAGACTAGGATAAAATCATTTGGATACTTTTTGGTGGTTTTAAAAATAACTTTAAATATGCTGAAATATTTAATACTGAAATAATATACCAATGAAATTATTTAACTTTTAAAAACAATTGATTATAAATCCACTTTATTTTGAAAATCATGCTATAAAATCAACTGTACGAGATAATAAAATTTCTAATCTAATATAAATTTAATAAATACTAATTTTGAAAAATAAGTTTTTATATCCACTCACAAGTCAAGCTATAGCCTAAGATGGTCAGTAGGTTTTCTAATCTCCTCGTCACCACCTTGACATAACAAATCTTTCACAAATAAAAAAGATTGGCT
>NW_019264047.1:366409-369835 GCF_002742605.1 Olea europaea var. sylvestris | reverse complement strand
TGATGCATAAGGGTGTCCTCCCTCTCACATGGGGAGCCCCACTCGAATACTTCTTATATTTATAAATAAATGTTTCTTCACGATTCATTATTTTATGGAATTTAGTTCTAGAAATGTTATTGTATTAAATACCTTGACTATTTAGAACATAATATTAATTTTTTACTTATTTCTTTTTTTACTAAACACCTCATCTTGTAAAGTAGCCTATTCACCATTTGCAGAATATATAAAGAATATTCTATGATTATACTTGGTGCTTGTTCGAAATAGTTTAAGAAATATTCGAGTGGGACCCCCATGTGAGAGGGAGGACACCCTTATGTACATATAATTATGTACCATTAGCATTTTTCATAAATATATGTTTTGTAAGAAAAAGTTACTCTAATATGAATGCAATGATGTAAGCCAATAGGTCACTTGTTAATTAACTTGCATGTTCATTCGGTGTGCCTAAGGCATGGTCTCATTCGGTGTGCAGTGTGCTTATTTCTCTATTTGAGAACAAGTGCAACATTTGAATTTTTTTTCTAATAGATAGAAAACTAAATTGAATCTATCGGCGCCTATCCATTGTAATTAACATGGAGCTATTAGAAAAACTTCGGAGGTGGGTTTGGGGGAGGTCATAGTCATACTAGTTGCAGATTAGTTGAAACTAGGAAACGATTATCCAGCCAATGAGCTCAATAATGTCAACTTTAATGTTGGCGGCTCATAAGCAAACATTATTAATATTTTAAAATTGAGCCAACTTTTACTTAATTTGGTATAAATATATTATTGTAGGTTAAACTTGGATTTGAAGTTATTGGGAGCAAAAAGGAGTTTTTGAGCTAAATTGAAATTGATTGGAAATAATTGAAGACTAACTAAATTGCATTGAACTTGATAAGAAGCATTAAAAGAGCAATCAAAGTGAAATTGCAAGTTTCAGGAGTAAAATTCAACTCATCGAGAATTTGGGGATTAATTTGCACACTATATTGAAATGTGTGGAGGACTAAATTCGAAAGATTATGGNAAAAAGAAAAAGAAAAAGAAAAAGTATGGGGGTTTTACTAGGAAAACAGGAAAGTTGACTGCCTGCCCAACCCCATTGCTGATAGCCTCCCCGACCGAACACCACAAATGGGGGAGGTTCCATGTTTTTTCGCTGGACCCCCCCTATTTGTGGGGATGACCGCCTCCTTGTTACTTCAGCAAAACCCAAAAAGTGTGTGGGTTCCCTCACATGGAATGAAAAACAAGACGTACAGCCATGAGTACTAAGGGTTATAAAAAGTCATTGGAAAGTCTAAATTCATTGTTGACCAATTATACTTTTGTGTTGCTTAACATGGAATCTAGGAATCCAGTAAACACTCCGAGGAATATGCCAATACATCAAGATTCAATAACAGGAGATACCCTTTATTATTTTTTTCTTTTTCATTTCGAACCCCCAATATTTTCGAAAACTTGAAAGGTGAAATACATTAGAAATTGAAATTTCATGCAAAACGTACAACATTCTTACAATAGAGTACCCTCCCTCTAACCAAGAAAAAGGAATGAAAATAGAGGGGATTTTTAACCTTCCGATATACATGACTATGCTTGTCTCGTTTATCATCATATACAGTCTCTTCTTATATTAGAGAACGAGGAAAGAGGGATGGCCTTGGCTTCTCTCACACATTTCCACAACTTCATAACAAAAAGGGAAAAAGCATGGGGGAGAACCTTCGACCCGAAGCCTCTTTCAGTAGGGTCGACTATACAATACTTGACAATATTGACATTCGTTACAGTCCAGTTTATCGAGTACTGCATCCTGGACATTCTTCTTCCATCTCCATTAATCCTTCAAGAAATGGCCGGGAGATGGAGTATTTACACCAGCAGCTATTAGACATTGTTTTTATGACTCAGGTTTGGTCAGACACTGATCGGGTGTCTCCTCCACTAATGATCCATGGATGCCCTGCATATTCATAAACAAAATTACATCAATTATGATTCCGAATGCAATCTTGTCCAGTGGCTAAGATAAATGAAGCAAAATTAAACCCAATTTGAGGGCAGATTTTTGTGAATTTCTTGGTAAAGAAAAACATCAAGAGTTGAGATTGAGAAGGAAAAATACTAACTCAGGACTTGGTCGGCAGAGAGTCGCCGGGAAGCATCCCGGCAAATCATCTTCCTTAGCAGATCCTTGGCCTCGGGCGAAATCGACCGGAAAATCCTTGACGGAAACCTCAAATTCCCTCTCAAAACCGCCTCAAAAGTTTCGGCCGGCCCCTCTCCATAAAACGGCGGCACCCCACTCAGCATAATGTACAAAATCACTCCAGCACTCCATACATCCACCTTCTCATTGTACTCCCTCCCCATCAGCACCTCCGGCGCCACATAATAGGGCGTCCCCACAACCCCCGTCATGAGCCCCTCCTCGGAAACACCAAACCACTCGGCGGATCCAAAATCCGCTAGCTTCAACCGCCCGGCAGTATCAAACAAAATATTATCCGGCTTAATGTCTCTATGGGCAATCCCTAACTGATGACAGCAACTAATAGCAATCATCAACTCCTTCAAAACCGCCGACGCCTCAGGTTCAGTAAACGGCGTTCCCAATGAAACCCTGTCGTATAAATCCCCGCCGTCGCATAAATCCGTCACCATATGCAGATAATCATCATCTTCATAGATTTTATACAGCTGAAGAATATTGGGACAGCCAGAAAGGAGCTGAAGAATCTTAGGCTCCTTGTCGAGGCATTGACGGTCGGTGGGGTCCTCGGAAAGGGAACTCTTGTGGATAGATTTGCAGGCAAAAGAGTCGCCGGTATCGGGAGAGTAGCAGCGGTAGACTATGCCGAATCTACCACGGCCAAGCTCTTCGCACAGTTGGTAGTCGCTCTTGAGGCTATCGCACATGATATGATATGACAATTTGTTGGGTTTTGTTTAGCAACTTTGGGTGTGAGTTTGGAGTGTTGGTGTAATTTATAAGAGAAATCTGGAGTCACTGTGTGGGATGAGGTGGCAATTCCGTTATGTTATTATTTGACAAATTGTTTTATAATAATTTTAAATAATACTATCTAATATTATTAGTGCAATTACGTGACTCATTTAACCCTGTTTGACAATCGTTATTTAGGAAAAATAAGGTTTTGAATAATGATTTTTACCATAATGTGTAATTAAAGAGTTAGAAAAAATTTTAAATTTACGTGCACAATATTTTATTATGTGAATGCGTGGTTAAGCGCCTATCTGATGATTTGTCTTTATAAAAAAAAAAAAAAAAGAGTTTTGAATAGTGCTTTAAAAAAATGTGTGGTTAAAATGTAATGAAAGATTTTTTGGTTTACAAGTAAAATATTTTATCATATGAATGTATAGTTGAAAATCAAAATGTCAAAAAAAAAAAAA
>NW_019264047.1:283033-363865 GCF_002742605.1 Olea europaea var. sylvestris | reverse complement strand
TATTGAAAGTTTTGGGATCAATAATCAAGATTTGGATAGAGGACCAAAATCGAACGAAAAAATTGAAATAGGAAACAAAGCACAACAATCCAAAAGTTGAGGAGCTACACCGCAATAAGCATACCCTGCGGTTCAAGCAAAAGCCTCTTTGTCGCGGCCTGACCACGAGTTCGCGAAGGAGGCATAATTTGGTCACAGTTGGAAAAAAAAAATTAGGATTTATTTTATTTTTTATCCTTTTCGAGGCACCGCTTTTGAAACAGGTCTAACACCATAAAGACATAGTCTAGTAAAAAATGAGAATGAGGATTACACTCCGTACACGAAGAAGAAAAAAGAGAAGAAATACAAGGAAGAGAGAAAGAAAGTTAGGGTTTCAAGATTTTTCAAGTAAAAAACGGATTCTAGGTATAAGAGATCATTTTTTTTCTCGTTTTTCTTTCAACGGATGTACTCCAAAACCATTTTATGCATTTCTCAGTCATAAAGTTTAACTAAACCAATAGTTGGAAGGAACGATGAACCTAGTTTCGAACCTTATTTTTTAATTATTATGTTTTGATCTTCAATTAATATGTTTGTGTATTGTTTTTATTTCTTTTCTTCAAGCTCTAAATTATTATCACTATCCATTGATTTGTGAATAACAAGGTGACATGTGAATTATTAGTTCAAAAAACATTGTGAAAATAGGAATTTATGTAGGAGACAGAGATATACTTTTACTAATTTTGCAGTACTTAATTGACTTCTTTTGTTATTGAATGCTCCTAATTAAGATTTATTGTGATTTACATCTGGATATAATCAGTGAATTTAATTAAATATATTTTGAACTCGAGAGAAGTAAATTAATTAATTTAGAAGAATTCGATTGGTTATATACAATTGATTTGATACACATTATAATGAGAAATTTTGGAAAAATGTATTATGGATTAGCATTTTTTTGGGAGATTAGGCGGTTAAAAAAGAAGATTTTTTTTTTCTATTTACGTATAATATTATTTTAATGAAGAATGCGTGGAAGGAATTGAGGAAAAAATGTATTAAAAATTTAAAGAGTGTCAAACAAGGGCTGATTGTGTTGGGATTTGTTGTTTGAGATTAAGGGAATAACTACAACGAACTTAATAATCCAAACATATATAATTACGATCGATTGATTTAAATTATAGTATGACTGCAATTACGTGCATCTATATATGTATAATTATATAAATTATAGTTAATTGATTTCAAATATAGTATTAATGCAATTGCGTAAGTCTACATACGTATAATTATATATAATTGTGACTGATTGATTTAAATTACTGTGTTATCGTTTCCTTGCTAAACTGTCATGCAAAAGGTATGTTGTTGGAGTGAGCAGATCTTTCAATCTTATGTTGTGAGGGATGTTACCTATGCTTTTTATTCATCAATTAAAATCGTAAATTGTCTATTTGCATACTTTTTAATTATTTGCTTAGAGTTATTATATTTATGATCATCATTAAAATCACTTTTAATTGTTCTTACAAGTTAGGGATATTTGAACCAACAGTTAGGTATTTAGTTCTGATGTGAATGATAATTCGAACTCTTTTTATTTACTTTATTACTTGTTTAATTGACATCGTTTATTTATAGTTAAAAAATTATAAGTTTTTGCTCTGTTGTTGAAAACTATTTTTGTTTAATATTGAATTAAATTATTTCTATCTATTATTATTTTTTTTATTCTTTTTCTTTTCTGGGTTGATCTACTTATTTTTCTTGGTTTTATTGTCTGTTAGGGAATTTAAAAAAGAAAAAAAGAAAAAGATGTAAATGAACAGCAACAATATCAGATAAGAGATCTTGAAATTGATGATGATGACATCTTGTAGGAGATGTGTTTGCACTACAGAATATGATCTACATGTATAAATGTTTTGTGGGAGATGTATTCTCATTTCTCATTACAACAAAAATGGTATTTTACAACATGCTAAAGGCAATATTGGTTAATTGGGTATTGTTAAAAGAGTTTATCACAACATTGTAATAAGCGTATGTTGTCATTGGTTAACATAATTGAGATTTAACGATATTTTTTTATATGCATGTTGTAGATGTCTTCTTTTGCATTGTTGCTTAATTATTGCAAAAAGTTTACATATTTTGCATTTTTTGCAACGTTCAATGAACATTGTTAAAACCTCATCCTATAACAATGTTCCTTGCCTGTTGATGAACAATTAATATATGACTCATTTGCAACGTTCGTAAACTATTGTGAAAGACAATTTTTGTATTTTAAGACAACATTAAATGAATTTTGCGAAAGTATGTTAAGACAGTGAGAATAAACGTTGCCAAACACAAACGACAATGTTCGTTGAAGGCCTTCCGCAACAGTATTTGAGCATTATCGAATCCTTCAACTTTATGACAACATCAAAATACAATTTTAATTTTGTTGTAGTGTCTGCTTGATGGGATATGATCCCTGTGAAGAAATTGATGACAACAATATGTGTGTGAGAGATGTCTTTGCTATGCAACAATTTATTATGACGAGATATGATGTACTTGTCGAAACAGATGAGTGTGATTGTCCATGGAATTTTTTTGTCCCACCAGTCATTAGTAAGCATGACATGCCCTTGAAAGAATTATGGGATTCACTTCTACCGAGCTTCTAAGTACAGGCAAGTCAGGCATAACGTTGCTTACATGAGTTCGATTTATTAAAACTGCGGGGCTATCATTTTACTAAATTTTGCCTATTATTAGTCACTCTAGAGGAAGTGCTAAATTTTATACAAAATTATTCATGTCTATAGTACAATTCATACTCGCAAACATACAATGCGGAATGGAAGCCTAAATGTTAGGTGGTCGAAAAAAATAGTGGTATTTCCAATAATCCTCCACAAGAGAGGAAGACATCACATGAATACGTCCTTGTGCAATTAATCGAGATTTTGGATAATAGATCGATCATTAAATAAAGAAAATGCCAACTAAAAGAGGAGAATTTTGAGAATGATTACTTAGTCCTAATAGGGCAAATTGAAGAAGTGATATTCAATGAATATGTAACTATTTTGTAAATTATTATTATTTTTTTGGGGTTATTTTTGTCCTCTTTTGAAATACAACCATCAAGATGGGTTACCAAAAAAGGAGAAAGGGTTTTCAAATGGTATACGAAATAGAGAAAAGAGGAGAAAATACAAGAGAGAAGATGAAGAATGTTAGTGCTTCAAAATTTTCAATTAAAGGAAAATAAGAATTCTTGGTGCAAGAATATCATATGTTTCTCTTTTTTTCTTCAACCCCAATGATTTACTTCTAAACACTTTTGTGTTTTTCTTCCATCATAATATGTAACTAAACTAATAGTAAGGATGAACTACATAACTTCGTTTTGAACGCTGATTTAAATTGTTATGTTTTGATCCTCAATTAATTTTTGTGCGCTATTTTTACTTTTTTTTTGTGTTTTTAATTATGTGACATTGATTCATTGATTTATGAACCGTAAAAAGTTAAGAGGTGAGTTATTTGTCTATATCACATAATATATCAAAAATTGGGTAAATTATAGAGTGCTTTAAATTAAGGCTTACTCTAATTTACATAGAAATATAATGAGTTGACTTAATTGAATTGGATTTGCTTAAACTCGAGAGATAAATCAATATTTAGAAGAATTCGTTTTGCGACACATAATTGATTGTTGTCGAAATTTGTTGATTAAGATTACAATATAAGGATAATTACGGTGAACTCTTAAAATTCTAAAACTTTTCATAAATCAGTTAAAATCTAAAATTGTCTATTTGCGTACTTTATTATTATTATTATTATTATTATTATTATTATTATTATTAGGGTAATTGGCACAAAAAAACGCCCCTATCTTTTGAGTTTATTGTGGAAAACGTCCACACTTTTCATTTTTTGGCATTTTGCCCCTATTTTCACATTTCTTTGCGCTGATCGTCATTTTAACCAATTTTTGATGTAAAATGACCAATATATTTAGACAAAAAATAAAAATAAAAATTGCAAATATAGGCCCAAACTTTTCATCCGTGAAAATAAGTCAAAAATTGAAAAAACCGTCTAACTAGAAAGGGTAAAATTATATAATTTGATAGTTACCATATTAAAATAATTGAACCCAAAATTCAAAATAATAATAATAATAATAATAAATAGTAATAATAATAAAAATCAGGAAATGAAAAAAAAGGGTTGTCTCCTCCATCCACCCGTCCCCATCCTCAACCAGTGGCGGAGCCATGTTGAGACGAGTGCGGGCGTAACTGAAATTTTACAATTTTTTTTTATCAATAAGGGAGGTGGAATAAAAGTATGTTTTAATTCACATGGGCTTTATTTTTAGGTCCAAATACATGATTTTGTTTTATAGTTTTATCATCATTAAATTCATGATCAAAACACAATATTCGACATGGGTTAAATCAAGGGTGGACCCAGACCTTTAGTATTGTGGAGTCAAAATTTTAAAAATAATTTTTTTAATAAACAACATAATATCAATGAAAATAAGTTTATATGTATTTTGACAAATTTAAAACATCGTATAATTACATCATTATTAATATTATTAAATAAATTTTGCTACTTATAAAATTTTATTTATTATTTCATTGGCAAATGTTGAGCTAACATTGAGTAAATTAAATAGAATATAGAAATTAAATGAATTGAAATAAAATTCAAGTTTAGTTGAAGAAGTAAATGAAATTCAAATTTAAAATAAATATAATTCGAAAGTAATTCAAATTGTATTTAATTCGTAACGATCCTAAAAAATTTGCATCATATTTCACATAAGACTTTCGAATGAAACGATATAAATTATATAGAAAAATTTATCGTGTAAAAATAATAATTAATTGAATTTTTTAAAAGAAAAAACGAGTTAGACGTCTTTTTTGAGGCGTACGTTTGATACATATTTAACTATTTTTGATATCCATTTGGACTATTCGATATGAAAATGATGTAGTTTTCGAAACAAACTTTTACATGACATAGACGATTTGTGGATTCAGATAACACATGATCGCAAACGAATTTTTAAAGTTAGGATATTATCGAAATTCTCAAAATACTAGTTTCAAACGTCCTACTTTAACATGTTATAACTTTTGCTATAGTTGACCAATTCGCATGCCATTAATGAGTGAAAAATTAGGTCATGAACACTTTGAAATGGTATTAAGAATGCAATATTTTGGCCCCTAGGGCATATCTCCCAGTGGCAAAGGAGAGGGATCAATTTTAGAGATTTTTTCATTTTATTAAATTTGATGTTTGTACAACATACAATTGTAGTAACAAATAATTCATGCCTATTATATTTATCTGCAAAAAAATTCACTAGTTATTACTCCTAATGGATGATTTATCCTCATCATGGCGAACTAAAAATGGTTAGATATGCAATTTTATTGTCAATCTGGTTAGAATTTAGATCACGGGTCACTCTTAACATCAAATGGTATGACCGCATTAGGAGAGATTACATTTTTTTTTTTTTTGGCTAAGTCGTCTCTAGTAATTCAACTGTTATAAAAAATATTTACCGATTATTTTTTCCCGGGATCATGTTAATACGTGTCAACTTTTGTGGGCCTTATTTCACATTTGCTCTTTTCTTTCAAGATGTAACATATGCTCATGTACAAGTAATATTGGGAAAAAAAGTCATTAAATAAATTTGTTCTACTGATAGGACAATTTGCTATAGTAAAGCGCAAGTTGGTTCAATTATTATGAAAGGCCAAAACAATGAAAGCTTACACTTTTGTCTATTGTATAGTACAATGCATGATTTGATTTAACAAAAATATGAGTTAGCAAAGGTGGAGGTTTTTTGGTGGTCCAATAATGGTTTTTGTGCATTTTTATAGTAGAATAAGATAAGGCTAAGGTCTGTCTCTTTCAATTCTAAATGCCCATTCACCATACATCAACACCTAGCGAGACTTGCGCGGGAGCCTTCAATTAATATTTCTATGGATTCTCGTTATAAAATTTTTATCATTCGACTATTTTTTAAAATTTAATTAGGATTCTTGAGTTATTTAGTATTACAACTTTAATGGGTATGTTTCGGATTCAAGATCAGATACTTGGATAAGAATATTAGATAAGATTAAAGACGAGAATTTGAAATGTTTTACTATTATCTTATTTAGTCTAATCTAATTAAATATAACAAAATTGTATTATTAATTTAAGATGAAGGAAAATAAAGAGGTTTTTTGATTTTTACCTTATTTTTGAGGGTGTGTTTTTGAAGGACAAATTTATAAACCTTAAAGCATATAGGTACTTGACGATTAAACCCCCGTTTGAGCACCATTATAATGAGTTTTTTTTTTTTTTTTTTTTCACTCATCTCCTTTTTTATAGTAACTGGTTGACAACATGTTACATTACACGTGATTTTTGTTAGCGATGGGCAGGGAAAGAATAATGCCATGGAGCTTAAAGGACTAAATTGCCCTATGATTCATTGGAAATGTACATCTTTGCCCTCCACTATTTTTAATTCTACCAATATTCAACAATCAATTGGAAATGGTAGAAACAAAAAGAAAAGAATTTTCTTACTCAACTAACAACATTTTCGAGGGTGACCTCAGTTTTTGTAAGGGACGTTGTCCTTATTGTCTGACATGGGGCCCAAGTTTTGAAAAAAAGTTCGAAAAAATTGGCAAGAATGAGGCCAAACACACCCTAAGAAATATATCGCCAATTTCATAAATTTAGACTTGCTATTTAAAATTCATATAAGAAGAAAATTAAAGGAAAATGGTATCCTATGCATGCCTTTAGGCTTTAACTTTTTGACAACGAACGACATATCGTTTCTTGACATTCTTGCGTCCTACCCTTGTCTTTCCATCCATCATGGACCTTAACATTTTGAACAAGGAATTCAAACGTAAAGGTGGTCACAAAAATTTGATAGTGCCTAGAAAGTAAAAAGTTTAGAATGGGCTGAACTGTGGGGACCGAGGAACTTAAAAAAATAAATAAATAAATAAATAATTCTATTTCTTTGAAGGAAGGCTAACTGCTTTCAGATTTGAGAACTATATCAAGGGTAACTTGAATTAAACTATTCAAACTGGGCAATTTGACAGAAAAATGGTGATACAGCTGATGTGGCAAACCATGATTCACATTTTTTTTTTTATAATTTTCCATTTTCAGTGAATAAATGTCAAGTGTTATTTGTCACTAATTCTTGTCATATTGCCCTGTTTGAATAGCATGATTCGAGGTAACTTTCATGTGTGGCCCATGAGAAGGACTATGAATACGAATGGCCAGCACTCTTTCGTATACATTAGGAGTCCATTGATAAGAAGGGGTTGGGGAAAGCTTAATATGAATGGCCACGTTGTACTTCACTCTTGCCTTCAAGAGACAAGGAGGGGGGCCTATGCCAATGTCAATTTAAAAAGTCAAGTTTAACAGTTAACACTACAAGCCTCTTTAGATAAATTAGTTTATAACATATTTTTGCCAAGAACCAACGAGACTAGGTGAGCCAAATAAAGATCAAACAGCATAATTAATCTTTTCACTTCTATATGCACATGCAAACCGACGCTTGCACACGAACATATACAGATGAATAGGAGCAAAGAAGGGTTCTAATTGTTGGAGAATGAAGAGACGTAAACGAATAAATTGTCTAATTGATTCTTGTGTATTGTAGTTACTTGATTCATACTCAATAATTCAAAAGTTTCAACCTTAACTCATATTCAATCTTCATTCTTCCCCAAAATTCTTACTAGCATAGGTCAGCACTCAAAATTGATTCCTATATAATAAATAATAAATATAAGTAGATAATACAACGATACTATTTAATCCAGAATGATTTTAACTAAAATTTAAATAAAAAAATGTACATTTTCGTCAACTTCCTCCTCACTAAATCTTGTCATCCCTAATAAAAGAATGATTTTTTTAAGCGGGTAATCAGTTCGATTTCGGTTCGACGACATAAATACCATACCCACACTACCACGAACCGATTCATTAAAATCAAATACCATATCTGCCTCGTTGCACCATCGGTTCGATTTTTTTTGCCTCATTCGATTCGGTTAACCGTGATTTTCGATTTTAACGATTCAAATTGACATCCCTAATTTCATCTCATAGACCATCTCCTACTATTAGCACCAAATTGGTGTAAATTTCACATCATTTTACATAGTTACCTCCAGTCATTACACCAAATATTACATCATATGAACAGTACTTCCTTTATTTTATTATTTTTTAATTCTCAACCATTAATATGTTTCATATATTATTTAAATACAAATTATACCAATGGTGACAATGGTGTTGAATTTTTTGAAACGACATTTGGCAATCAAGATTGAGAATTTAATCGGTTCAGATAATATTTATAATATTATTTTTCAAATAAGTAGCTATTTCAATCTTAATAATTTGTTTATTGCTTTAATCATATTGCATGATGATTTATGTGATTAATATTGCAGTAAATTTTTTGATATAGCATGAAATACTGTAATCTCCAAAAACGATTTGAAGTATCAAGAATTTTTAACTCTATGTTCCAGTACGATGGAGTTATATGAAACAACATTTTGATCAATTAATTTCTCTAATCCATTTTTTACATTGAGACCATTATGCTAATAATTGGTAGGTTGGAGAGAGAAACTACTAATAATCCCATCACAACTACATAGTCCAAAAAATTAATAATTTCATTGTTTTTTGCTATGAGGATTAGGTAGTTTGTTGTCCCGTGAACTTCTTGTTTTTTGCTAGTAATATAAAATGTTGCTAATGCTGGTGATAACACCTCACTTCACACTCCAAAATTAAGAATTTATTAACTCAAGGAGAAGGGTCAAATTAATGGAATATGCTGATTCATGAACCTCCCTTGAGATACTTAACTTCTCAGAGAAACCCAGTACTTATCTGGCGAAGCTTTTTCACAAAAATTATGTGCGCTTTTTTGATCATTAGCCTGTCAGGTGAGATCTAATGCGAGAGTTAAAGTCAACAAAGATGGCTAGTTTTGATTTGCAACGGTCCAAAAAGTCATTTTTTTCCTTGAAACGGCTCCAGACAGGCCTCTAATATATTAACAAAGTCAAATTGCAGTGGAAGTTCTCAATATATGGCTCTAGCAGTAAAAGGTCCTCTCTCATTTTTTTCCCCCTGTTAAACATTTACGTCCCAACTTGACGTTTTATAGCACTTGATGATAGCCACTGTACACTATAAAAAGTCGCTTGGTTGAAAAGTAAAATGTGTAAATATGAATAAAAAGTAATAAAATAAATAAAGAAAGAAAGAAATAAAAACAAAAAAAATAAAAATAAAAACCAAAAAAGGGGAAAAAATTAGTACCCCTACACTATACACCATACTCATCTCAACTCCTACCCTTCTATATTGTTGACAATTGTCACATAGCTAAATTTATAGACTCAAATTTCAATCAAGTGATGGCACTCAAGTTGGCACCGAAGTTCACTACTCAATTAGCCTACTTCAAAACTTGGAATATTACTTTTGAAGTAAAACGACTTAGGCCATGAACAAACGAAAATATGAACAAAGCACGTTATCGGTGTTGGTATTATTGTACATTATTATGATATACATTGGTATTCTTGTACATTATTATGTAATTTTATCATGTTTTTACTTTTTTTTTTATAAAATTATTTATGTTTTCACATTTTACTTTTTAAATAATGTCAAGTTGCGACGTAATTTTAAAAAGACGAAGAAGAAAGGATTAAATACACGTTTACTACAACAGCCATAGATTGAGAACTTCAACTACAATGTCAATTAATAATTTGTTAGGTTGCCCCCATAAATGAAATATCTCCCGGAAAGTTCATGAATCAGTATATTCCTCCAATAATTGGGCTCTTCTCTTTGATTAATAAATACTACATTTTGGAGTGTGAAGTGAAGTCATTATTATCACATTAGCAACTATTTGTGCATCATATATATTTTATATATTAACTAGTTGACGTTTAAACGAAAGGAAAAATATTGTAATGCAATTATTTGGTCGTATTGTGGCCCTCTTCAAGTCTATGCACACAAAAAGTATGAAACTATTGATTAGATAATTAACTTTTTCTTTTGATTGAATCTTCATTATTTTTTATATTGTCGTATGCAGAGACAGATTTAAGGGGGGCTGGGCTGGGCTGTAGTCCCCCCCCCCCACACTTACGTTCAAGAACTTTTTTTTAAGGTATTTTTTATTTATTTTTTGGTAAAAAATCAGTTTTTTACGTGTAATTTTTTTTTTCGCGTAGTAGCCCGATTTGAAATTTTGTAGTCCGATTTTGGATCCAATCCTGGATCCGTCCCTAGTCGTATGAGATGTGATTAAAGAAAAAGGGCATATAAAGAAATTTGTTTATTATTATGTTTGCATGCTTAAACACATTAATTCATGCTATACTACGTACTCTTCATTGATCTCCTACTTGTGTTAAATAGGTAGTTCGTGAGATTTCATTCTACAATTTTAGTTTTGCATAACACAAAATGAGATTAGATTTGGTTCCTTAAAGACATGTTTAGAATGTTGGATGTAATGCGATTTAAAAAATAAAAGAGTGAATAAATACATTAGAATAAATTTGTTGATTCTAGATCATCTCAGGTTATATTTCACATTCTAGTTTAGTCCCCATTATTTATAACTCATTTTCTTTTAAAAAAAATTTATTTTCAATCACAAATTCTCTTAATAAAATAGTTTTACATGCAATACCAAAATTTTTTCTATTCTTTAACCAAACATTCTCTAAAAATTCACTATTACAAAATCTATTTTCTCAAATAATGGTACTCAAACAAACCCTTCTTTTCCTAGTTACCCTTAATATATTGGAAGAAACTTCTCGATTTAAGATTTATGTAAGTTTAAATAAATCATATTTAGTATCAAGAGTACTAAGCACCAATTTAGATAGGAATCAAGCGTCATTATTGATAGATCATCTTAAGTGTAGGGACATGAGTCCTATTTAAGATAACCTGTCACTTAAAGACAATTAGACTAATGGCTATATAACATTATTCATGACTTTAACCTCATACATCAAGTAATTGATTAATTGTTGCATGATATAAACTGAGATGAGATTTGATTATATTAAGCAATTTTAAAATTGTTGAACAATATAAAATGAGTTAGATTTAATTCTATAACTTTAATTTCACGTAGCTTATAATTGATTGACGGATAAATTGGTGCATAATAAAAAGTTTGATGTACAATACAAACATGCCAAATGGATAAGAAGGACACCATATAATTATCAACAAATAAAACAAAAGCACAATATATACATCCTACCTAATCTTCTTGCAAAACAACACCTGTGAATGCTGATGAATTTCAGGTTTATTATGATTAGTTTCTCTCTACCCTACTCGTTATTAACATAATGGATAAATCAATATAAACTAATCCATCTTCATATTCACTAACTGAAATAAGCCATGACCAGTGAATAAAGTTGAGCATTATATTTTGTAATATACATCATAGTCTACCTGACAATTGTGACAATAACTTATTTTTGTTGTAGAGTTGACGACTTATAGTTGAGGTGAAGACGCTAGTGCATTTGGAATAAATTGAATAAATAAAAGTATATCTAGTTTACTGTAAAGACTGTCGGTATTTGGTAATAGTTATTATGGGACATTGGTTCTCCGATGTTAACAGAGAGATGCAAAGGTTTCTTCGCGCTTCTATATCTAGATGTTGGATGCCTAACAATATTAATTTATTTTTTATTTTTTATCTGAGTGTATAATAACCTTTACTCATGACTCAAGCTCTTTTTAGGTATCAATGAGCGAAATTATGATGCTCAATAACTGACGCTTTGGTGACGAATCTGATGCCTTT
Source organism: Olea europaea var. sylvestris (assembly GCF_002742605.1). NCBI lineage: Eukaryota > Viridiplantae > Streptophyta > Magnoliopsida > Lamiales > Oleaceae > Olea > Olea europaea. The sequence continues at coordinate 351,882 of NW_019264047.1, read as the reverse complement.
TAATGCTGTAAATGGTTCATTGGGTTGTTGCATTTGATATTAGATTACAAAATGAGAAAGATATCCTTAGGGGATTAAATAGTCATTTTGCACCCGACTCAATTATATATATATATATATATATATATATCGATGAGGATTGACTATTGAATTTGGTGACCATGGCACTTAGCTCACATCTCGGAAGATTTTCTAATTAATGTCGCCTTTTTGCATTGAAGAGTTTGCACGAGTCAAATAACCACGCAAGGAAGGCTCTATGTGGCAGAGGACAACTGGGGCAGTCGAGGCCGTAACAGGCTACCCAGTGGCCAATCATAGCTATAGGGCGGCCGAGGTGCGGAAAGCAGACAAACCTGCTTGCCCTGTTGAAATTAGAGCAGGTGCTCTTAGCACCTTTCCACCCCAAATTTGGTTATGTTATTGAATTTTCGAATGCTTGTGACACTATTTTAAAGTTGTAAGTCTTGTAAAGGAATGTTCTACGATCTATAAATAAGATCGATAATTATTGTTTGATATGTATGAAAATCTAACATTACTATTTTATTTTATTTTACTTTTTATTTATAGTTATATATATATGATGTTCGGTTAGTGTATGACTCCAACAAATATTTTATTGGATCCATCGTATCTTGGAGGCTTATTTGGATTCTTTGTCCACGCATTTATTTGAGACAAATATAGTCTTAAGAAAAGCATTATCATGCGCATTGCAATCTATTGTAGGGTTGTGAATCTACTGTGGGGTTGTCTTTCAAGCCAATTTAAAGGAGTACCCTCTCCAACAATCTTAAAACTATATTCAAGCAGATCTGCTATGGCTCCTCGTATGTCATACCTAAGAGATTTCTCCGTTGATTTTGTGAAGCTGGACATATTCGATGATGTAAATTTCAGTGGCAAAAAAAGTAACATTTCTCTCACTACATTGAATTATGTTCTAACAATGCCAAACTCCAAAGAGAATGAAGATGAACCACTGGCGAATGCGAAGGCTAGACAAAAATGTGAACAAGACGACTACATCTGTTGAAGGTCACATTTGCAACAGAATGTTCGATGGCTTATTTGATCAATAATATCTACTAAGAAAACCGTAAAAGGAAATTTGGGATGCATTAGAGGATAAATACATGTCGAATGATGCTACAAGTAAGAAATTTTTGACTTAAATTTTCCAATATTGCACGATTGATATTTGTGCAATTTCACGAAATTACTCACATCTACAATCACTTTATTCAAAACAACATGACTATGGATGAGTCCATCAGAAAGAGGATATTTCCGGGAAGGATTATGTCTCCATTTTTGGATAGAGAGGAAGGTCTAATTTTATGGCTTACTGTATATCTTGTTTTGAGAAACCTACTTGCATGATTTTCATACTTTGTATTTGAATCATTTTAATGTCTTAGTGAGGAGTGCTTGCTGAGAAAATGTGGTTGTATGAAGTTATGTTAAATAAAATATATATTTTATTACATTCATATGTAGGATATAGAAGATTGCTTAACAAATTGATTCAAATCATTCCAAGGGAGGTGAGGGTCTGCATATTAAAGAAAAACCCCTTCGTGGTAAAAAGTCAAATAAGTGCAATTTTATCTCCTCTAATAAAGGAAAATATGTGAATTAGAAATTTAAAGACAAAAATAAGAATCAACTGAAGAATAAGAATCAAGTCCTATTACTGTGGAAAGACAGGACACCTAATAAAAAACTGCTTTAAGAAAATCTCTTATTTTAAGGGAAATAATAATACTGATGGCTCTGCAGCAATTGCTTGCAACCATGACCCTGACATTTAGGGGGTTGTCCTTGTCACTACAACCAGAAGGGATCCAAAAGAATGGGTCCTTGATTTTGGCTGTACCTTCCACATGTGCCTATTAAAGATTGGTTCTGTGAATTTGTCGAATTTGATGGGGGAAAGATCCAAATGGGGAATGACATGAGTTGTCAAATAAAGGGTTTGAGAAATTGAAATTAATGCTCAGAAATAACTGTATTCTTGAGTTAACCAATACCAGATATGTCCTTGAACTCAAAAGAAACTTAAATCTCCTTAGGAGAACTAGATAACAACTATAACATTGTGATATATAAGGGTATTCTCAGCCTGAAACTTAATAATAAAATTATAATCTCCTCTTCTAAGATAAATGGGATTTATACCATTTGTGCTGAACCTTTAGTAGGTCACAGTGCTACAACCTTAAACTCTACTTTAACAAAATCCTTAATCTGGCCTAGAAGGATTGGCCACATTTCTGAAAAATGGTTAATTTCTTTGAATAAACTTGGATGTTTTGGAAATGATAACATCAATAAGTTAGATTTTTGTGAAGACTGCATAATTGGAAAACAAACTAAAATGCCTTTTAAAACTGGTTTTCACAAATCTACCTCCATCTTAGGCTACTTACATGCTGACCTTTGGGGACCAGCTATTGTAAATACTCTAAGTGGATTTAGGTTTTATCTACTAACAATAGATGATTTTTCAAGAAAGATATGGGTATTTCTTTTAAAACAAAAGTCTGACACCTTTCAAAATTTCAAACAGCGAAAATTAATGATTGAAAATCAGACAACTAAGAAAATCAAAGTACTAAGAACAGATAATGTACTTGAGTTTTGTAATTCTGAATTTAATTCTTTTTGTGAAGAATTTGGAATTTTGAGACACGAAACTGTGATTTACACTCCTCAACAAAATGGTGTGGTTGAGAGGATGAATATGACTCTATTGGAAAGAGTCAGGTGTATGCTTCACAGTTCTATTCTTCCAAAACCGTTTTGGGGTGAAGCTCTAAAAACTGCAACTTATTTGATAAATAGAAGTCCATCTAGTACTATTGATTTCAATATTCCTGAAAAATTGTGGTCAGGAAGAATGTCAGACTATAGCAAACTTAAAGTTTTTGGTTGTGCAGCATACTTTCATCAGAATGAAGAAAAATTAGAGCCCAGATCATTAAAATATGTTCTTCTAGGATATGGGGAGGAGACTAAAGGTTATAGGCTATGGGTTAAAGAGCAAAATGGCTACAAGGTTATAATTACTAGAAATGTTATCTTCAATGAAGATATATTTCCCTATAATAGTTCCACAACCTCAAAATCTGAAAAACCTGTATTAATGAGGAAAACTGTTGTGGAAAATCAATCTAAAACCATTGAAGATCAAAATGATTTGATTGAAGTGGAGTCTACTCAATCAAATAATGACTCAAATCAAAATGATTCTAGATGTGAGACTGAATCTATAAACCCACCACTTGCTGATTATCAACTTACAAGAGATAGAGACAGAGAAAGAAGGAACATAATACCTTCAACTAGATTTAGAAACGATGACTTTGTTACTTTATTTTCTATTTTTGACTCCTTAAACTCTGAACCCAACAGTTTTGAAGAAGCAATAAATTGTCCTGATTCTAAGCTTTGGAAGAAAGCCATGAATGAGGAAATTGATTCTCTAATAAAAAATAAAACATGGGTTCTAGTCAATAGATCTAAAGATAAAAAGGTATTTAATTGCAAATGGATTTTCAAAATTAAAGAAGGAGACTCTAAAATAGAAAATAGAAGATATAAGGCGAGATTAGTGGCAAAATATTTCACACAAAAGGAAGGAGTAGACTTTAAAGAGATTTTTTCACCAGTTGCCAAATACACTTCAATCATAATTTCATTGGCTTTAACTACCCACATTAACTGAGAACTGGAACAAATTGATGTCAAAACAGCCTTCCTTTATGGTGACCTTGATGAAATTATATACATGAATCAACCTGAGGGCTATGAAGTTGAATCTAAGACAGGAAATGTTTGTTTGCTGAATAAGTCACTTTATGGGCTAAAATAGGCCCCCAGACAGTGGCATATAAAATTCAACTCTTATGTTCAGACTTTGGGTCGTGAAAAAAGTAACTATGACTCCTGTTTGTTTTTCAAAGGGTCAGGTGGACTCGAATCCATTTATTTGTTATTGTATGTGGATGATATGTTACTTGCTTGTCATAATAAATCTAAAATTGAATCTGTTAAGATAAAATTAAAGTCTGAATTTGAAATGAAAGACCTAGGTCCAGCTAGTAGAATTCTTGGCATGGAAATTGTAAGAGATAGGTCCAGTCGCACTCTTATTTTAAAATAGTCTGCTTATATAAAGAAAATACTTGAAAATTTTTCTATGACTGAATGCAAGCCTGTATCATTGCCTATTGCTAATCATTTTAAAATCTCTAGTGATCAATCACCTAAATCAGATGATGAATTAAAAAGAACGGAGAAGGTGCCTTATGCTAATGCTGTAGGATTGATCATGTATCTCATGACTTGTAGCAGACCTGACTTAGCTCATGGAATTAGTATTTTAAATAGGTTTATGGCAAATCTTGGGGAAACACACTGGTTAGCAATAAAGTGGATGTTTAGGTACTTGAAAGGTTCAATTGACTTAGGATTAAAGTTTAAAAGAACTAATGGAGGTATAATCTTAAAGGGTTATACTGATTCAGACTTTGTTGGTGATCTCGATAGGAGAAGGTCAACATCCTCTCACATTTTTACTTTGTGTAATAGTTGTATTAGTTGGAAATCTCAATTGAAAAAATTGGTTGCATTATCCTCAACAGAGGCTGAGTATATTGTTGTATGTGATGCTGTGAAAGAAAGCATTTTGTTAAGAGGATTGTTAAATGAAATTGATTTTGTTAATGAATCTGTTAGTATTCATACTAATAACCAAAGTGCCATTCATTTAAGTAAAAATCCAGTTTATCATTACAGAACAAAGCATGTTGACATAAAATTCCATTTTGTAAGAAATATGGTTGAACAGGGTGTGATCAGTCTTGTTAAAATCCCTACAGAATTAAATCTTTCTGATTTAGGAACTAAAATTCTGATACTTAGTAAATTTACAAATTGCTTGAAAATTCTGAACATCACCTAAAAGACTAATCAGGTGATATTCAGAAATTCATTTGTTGAAAACCAAACTAACTTTAAATTTTTATTTTTTTACAGGTTCTTAGAGCTAATGAAGTCAAGTCAAACTTGAATCCACTAGTTGAAACAAAGAAATAGTTCAGCAATGTGGAGATTGTTAAAGAAATGAACTGTCTTACTATTTCTTTATTGGGCCTTATTACTTAAAATTGTCGGAGGCCCTGTAACAATGTCGCATTTTGGAAGAACGCTTTTCTCACGCCTCTTATGGAAGAGTGTGTGCCGTACACGTGGCACACTCTCAACCATTGGATGAAGTTGGTTCAGTAACCGTATTTTTCAGATACTTCACTTGATTCTTGGTCTTTCGTCTTTCCTGGCTTTTACACTAGTTTTCTAGAATACTCTTTTCTCTGTGTGTGTGTGTGTGCGAGGGTTTTCTTTATGATATTTTCTCTCTGAAAAATAAAACAAAATATTCATGATGTAATTTCTTCTTCTGTTATAAAGAAAAGAATTAGTGATCTGTGTGATCATTTGAGAGGAATTTTGTAATAGAAAAGAGGCTATTTCTTCGAACATTTGTACGATTTCTTTGAGAAACTTAGTGAATCTTGAGTATACTCTTGATTGAGGCTCAACGGGTGATTAAGTTCTTCTGGACTAAACATCTGGGCTCCTTTGGAGGAAAAACATATCTGGTGTTCTATTTTTACTGTTTTTAATTTTCTGCGATTTTTGATTCGTAAACCTTTAAGAAAATACGAATTCATTGTATCTTTGGGACTAACAAATGGTATCAGAGCCACCTTTTAACTTTTTGTTTTTCATTTGAAAAGTCTCTTCGTTGATCTACAAGATCCGAAGGTTTTCTATATTTTTTGAATTTTTTTTTTAAGTAAACTTGTAAATCTTGCAAGATAAGGTAGTGAACTATTACTCCTTGAAATTTCTTCAACTCGTACTGAGTTTGGCGAGTTGAGTTGACTCAACCTGAGTACATACCGAATTTCTGATACATTGCTGAGTTCATACTGATTCACATTAACTCAGAGGGTTCCTATGTGTGGTTTGACTTTCTGATTCAATTCTTGATATTTTCTAGTTGATGTTTTATTCTGAAATCAACATTTTCAGAATCTAGTATTTTCTTTAAAACCTCACTCACGTTCTGTTACTGTAACCCTAAATAAATTGGAACCAGTCATTAAGGTAAGTAATCTACCATTACTTTCCTTTGTCCAGACCCCTTAAGAGGATCCAGGAATCTGAGCGAGTAGTGGAATTAAGGATTACCACCTCTTAGGCTGTTAAATAGTGCATATTATATTTGTTATCATTTACTGGTCTCTGCATAAATCTTGCATACTAAACTCTCATACATATATATATTTGATTGCATTCCTGATAATTGAATTCTTCTTGTTAAAATCTTGAAATTTGGGACTGCAATACTCTGTGTGCTGCACTGTTATAATTTTGAAAATATTTTGTCAATATGTCAACTTCTCAAAAATTAGATGTTGAAACCTGGAATGGTATTGGAGACTTTAGTCTCTGACGCCAGAAAATGAGAGCTCTGTTGGTTCAACAGAGATGTGCAGGTGCCTTTGATGGCACCTGGACTGCTGAAATTAGTGCCTATAGGAGACAAGAATTAACTGAGATTGCCTGGAGCACCATTTTTCTGCACTTATCTGATAATGTAATTAGAAAGGTAGGTGAAACTACTACTGCCGAGGTAAAATAGACAAAATTGGAAAGTTTATACTTAACCAAAACTATGCCTAATAAGAGCTACCTCCTAAGACAGTTTTATAACTTTAGGTTTGGCCCCTGTAGCAGTCTAGAAGACAATATTGACAAATATACAAAATTAACTCAAGATCTAGCCAATTGTGATGAAAAGCTTCCTGATCAACAAGAGGTTGTTGGTTTGCTAAATTCTCTAAGTGAGAAATATATGGATGTTAGGAATGCCTTAGAGAATGGGAGAGAGGACCTTACTGTTGACATCATAATCACTGCTCTAAGAAACAAAGACCTGGAGTTACGAATTGATTCAAATCATTCCAAGGGAGGTGAGGGTCTGCATATTAAAGAAAAACCCCTTCGTGGTAAAATGTCAAATTAGTGCAATTTTATCTCCTCTAATAAAGGAAAATATGTGAATCAGAAATTTAAAGACAAAAATAAGAATCAACTGAAGAATAAGAATCAAGTCAGGAAGTGCTATTACTGTGGAAAGACAGGACACCTAATAAAAGACTGCTTTAAGAAAATCTCTTATTTAAAGGGAAATAATAATACTGATGGCTCTGCAGCAATTGCTTGCAACCATGACCCTGACATTCAGGGGGTTGTCCTTGTCACTACAACCAGAAGGGATCCAAAAGAATGGGCCCTTGAATCTGGCTGTACCTTTCACATGTGCCCTATTAAAGATTGATTCTGTGAATTTGTCGAACTTGATGGGGGAAAGATCCAAATGGGGAATGACATGAGTTGTCAAATAAAGGGTGTTGAAAAATTGAAATTAATGCTCAGAAATAACTGTATTTTTTAGTTAACCAATACTAGATATTTCCCCGAACTCAAAAGAAACTTAATCTCCTTAGGAGAACTAGATAACAACTATAACATTATGATATATAAGGGTATTCTCGGCCTGAACCTTAATAATAAAATTATAATCTCCTCTTCTAAGATAAATGGGATTTATACCATTTGTGCTGAACCTTTAGTAGGTCACAGTGCTATAACCTTAAACTCTACTTTAACAAAATCCTTTATCTGGCATAAAAGGATTGACCACATTTCTGAAAAAGGGTTAATTTTTTTGAATAAATTTGGATGTTTTGGAAATGATAACATCAATAAGTTGGATTTTTGTGAAGACTGCATAATTGGAAACCAAACTAAAATGCCTTTTAAAATTGGTCTTCACAAAGCTACCTCCATCTTAGACTACTTACATGCTGACCTTTGGGGACCAGCAACTGTAAATACTCTAAGTGGATTTAGGTTTTATCTACTAATAGTAGATGATTTTTCAAGAAAGATATGGACATTTCTTTTAAATCAAAAGTCTGACACCTTTCAAAATTTCAAACAGTGGAAATTAATGATTGAAAACAGACAAATAAGAAAATCAAAGCACTAAGAATAGATAATGGACTTAAGTTTTGTAATTCTGAATTTAATTCTTTTTGTAAAGAATTTGGAATTTTGAGACACAAAACTGTGATTTACGCTCCTTAGCAAAATGGTGTGGTTGAGAGGATGAATAGGACCCTATTGGAAAGAGTCAGGTGTATGCTTCACAGTTCTAGTCTTTCAAAACTGTCTTGGGGTGAAGCTCTAAAAATTGAAACTTATTTAATATATAGAAGTCTATCTAGTGCTATTGATTTCAATATTCCTGAAAAATTGTGGTAAGGAAGAATGCCAGACTATAGCAAACTTAAAGTTTTTGGTTGTGCAACATACTCTCATCAGAATGAAGGAAAATTAGAGCCCAAATCATTAAAATGTATTTTTCTAGGATATGGGGAGGAGACTAAAGGTTATAGGCTGTGGGTTAAAGAACAAAATGGCTACAAGGTTATAGTTAGCAGAAATGTTATCTTCAATGAAGAAATATTTCCCTGTAATAGTTCCACAACCTCAAAATCTGAAGAACCTGTATTAATGAGGGAAATTATTGTGGAAAATCAATCTGAAACCATTGAAGATCAAAATGATTTGATTGAAGTGGAATCTACTCAATTAATTAATGACTCAAATCAAAATGATTCTACATGTGAGACTGAATCTATAAACCTACCACTTGCTGATTATCAACTCACAAGAGATAGAGAAAGAAGAAACATAATACCTTCAACTAGATTTAGAAACGATGACTTTGTTACTTTATTTTCTGTTTTAGACTCCTTAAACTCTGAACCCAATAGTTTTGAAAAAGCAATAAATCGTCCTGATTCTAAGCTTTAGAAGAAAGCCATGAATGAGGAAATTGATTCTCAAATAAAAAATAGAGTATGGGTTCTAGTCAACAGACCCAAAGATAAAAAGGTAGTTGACTACAAATGGATTTTCAAAATTAAAGAAGGAGACTCTAAAATCGAAAATAGAAGATATAAGGCGAGATTAGTGGCAAAAGGTTTCACACGAAAGGAAGGATTAGACTTGAATGATATTTTTTCACCAGCTGCCAAATACACTTCAATCAGAATTTTATTGGCTTTAACTACCCACTTTGACTAGGAACTGGAACAACTTGATGTCAAAACAACCTTCCTTTATGGTGACCTTGATGAAATTATATACATGAATCAACCTGAGGGCTATGAAGTTGAATCGAAGACAGGAAATGTTTGTTTGCTGAAGAAGTCTCTTTATGGGCTAAAACAGGCCCCCAGACAGTGGCATATAAAATTCAACTCTTATGTTCAGACTTTGGGTTTTGAAAAAAGCAACTATGACTCCTGTTTGTTTTTCAAAGGGTTAGGTGGACCTTAATCCATTTATTTGTTATTGCATGTAGATGATATGTTACTTGCTTGTCATGATAAATTTGAAATTGAATCTGTTAGGATAAAATTAAAGTCTGAATTTGAAATGAAAGACCAAGGTCCAGCCAGTAGAATTCTTGGCATGGAAATTGTAAGAGATAGGTCCAGTCGCACTCTTCTTTTAAAACAGTCTGCTTATATAGAGAAAATACTTGAAAATTTTTCTATGACTGAATACAAGCGTGTATCATTGCCTATTGCTAATCATTTTAAACTCTCTAGTGATCAATAACCTAAATCAGATGATGAATTAAAAAGAATGAAGAAGGTGCCTTATGCTAATGCTGTAGGATCCATCATGTAACTTATGATTTGTACCAGACCTGACTTAGCTCATGGAATTTTTATTTTAAGTAGGTTTATAGCAAATCCTGGGGAAACACACTGGTTAGCAATAAAGTTGATGTTTAGGTACTTGAAAGGTTCAATTGACCTAGGATTAAAGTTTAAAAGAACTAATGAAGTTATAATCTTAAAGAGTTATACTGATTCAGACTTTGCTGGTGATCTTGATAGGAGAAGATCAACATCCTCTTACATTTTTACTTTGTGCAATAGTTACATTAGTTGGAAATCTCAACTGCAGTAGTTACATCAGTTATATTGCTGCATGTGATGCTGTGAAAGAAAGCATTTGGTTAAGAGGATTGTTAAATGAAATTGATTTTGTTAATGAATCTGTTGGTATTCATACTGACAACCAAAGTGTCATTCATTTAAGTAAAAATCTAGTTTATCATTGCAGAACAAAGCATGTTGACATAAAATTCCATTTAATAAGAAATATGGTTGAACAGGGTTTGATCAGTCTTGTTAAAATCCCTACAAAATATAATCCTTCTGATTTAGGAACTAAAATTCTGATACTTAGTAAATTTACAAATTGCTTGAAAATTTTGAACATCACCTAAAAGACTGATCAAGTGATATTCAGAAGTTCATTTGTTGAAAACCAAACTAACTTTATTATTATTATTTTTTTACAGGTTCTTAGAGCCAATGAAGTCAAGTAAAGCTTGAATCCACTAGTTGAAACAAAGAAATAGTTCAGCAATGTGGAGATTGTTAAAGAAATGGGTTGCCTCACTATTTCTTTATTGGGCCTTATTACTTAAAATTGTCGAAGGCCCAGTCCTTTAACAATGTCACGTTTTGGAAGAACGCTTTTCTTACCCCTCTTATGGAATAGTGTGTGCCGTACACATGGCACACTCTCAACCATTGGATGAAGTTGGTTCAGTAACCGTGTTTTACAGATATTTCACTTGACCCTTGGTCTTTCGTCTTTCCTGGCTTTTACACTGGCTTTCTAGAATACTCTTTTCTCTCTCTCTGTGTGTGCGAGGGTTTTCTTCGTGATCTTTTCTCTTTGAAAAATGAAACAAAATCTTTGTGATGTATTTTCTTCTTCTGTTAGAAAGGAAAGAATTAGTGATCCGTCTGATCATTTGAGAGGAATTTTGTAATAGAAAAGAGGCTAGATAAATCGAAGAAATCTTTGATTTCTTTGAACATTTGTACGATTTCTTTGTGAAACTTAATGAATTTTGAGCATACTCTTGATTGAGGCTCAACGGGTGATTAGGTTCTTCTGAACTGAACATTCGGGCTCCTTTGGAGCAAAAACATATCTAGTGTTCTATTTTTACTGTTTTTAATTTTCTGCGATTTTTAATTCGCAAACCTTTAAGAAAATACGAGTTCATTGTATCTTTGGGACTAACACAAACATCCAATATTTTAAGCTTCGTGTCAACACCCCAAAATCTCTTCGGGGGCTCTTGATTAGGGTTTTTCAATAAACTTTTTGTCTTCCAACCATCAGCCTGAATAAAAGAAACCAAAAACCTTCCCTGAAAATCATTCATAAAAAGAAAAGCATCACTTGAATGAGTTCTCTTAGCATCAAGAACTTGAACAATCACACCATGAACCTCAATAGTAGTACAAATAGTCATTTCTGTATCAAGCAACAAAATAAGGAATTTAGGAAAGGAAAATTAGACTAGGTGTGGAAAATTTATTGATCATCATTTTTGAGATCAATATTGTTGAAATATCTGAAATCTATTTTGTTTTAATGTATATGCCTTTTGCTCAATTATTTCCAACTGTGACCGACGTTATAATCGGGTTGTGATACCCAACGAGGGGAAAAAGGATAAACTTATGGTAAAGGACAAAATTCTCTTAATGTAAATGCTAGCATATTTTGATACGTAAACATTGATTAGACTGCTTTCGGGCGGAGGGGAAGGGCGCGAGGGGAAGGTTCGATTAGACTAAACAATAATTACAAAAGTTCTAGATTTTTTTTTCCTATTCTAATATTGTTTAATTTTATAATGTCGATATGTAAGTTTAATGTTGATGAGAATAAATCCTGTCAACGCGCAAGAAGCAAGCTAAATAATAAATTAAATTTTATATTCAATAAATTTTGAATTGGCCATACGAAAATTTTCCATTTTATTCTTTCTAATCAATTGAAAAATTTAAAACAACTAAATTCTTAATAATTGTAAGATAGTGTGTTAATCTTAATCTACTCGCACTTATAAATTGTTCCGACTTTGGACACCTTTAAGCGACCACTTAATTTGTGGTGAACATAATTTAGCCCCTATTTGGTACAAATTAAAATTAAGATTTTAAATCATGTCAAAGTTAATAAATAATTTTAATCTTATATTTTATGGAATACATAACTTTTCAATCACACATTTTTATAACATTTATCAAAATTGAGAGATGCTAGGGGGACAGGGGGCATGTGGCGCCCCCCTATTGGAGGGGTAGCTGCCCCCTGTCCCAATTCCCTTTCCCAATCCCCTGTCCAAGAAGCTTAACACATCAAAATTTATTAAAAATCTGATTGGGGTATAGTAAAAACAAAAAAGGAAGAAATCATACTTTTAACATCTTGAATTTTTAGATATAACAGTCTAACGTATAGGAGTCTAAATAATCCAAATGGCCACCCTTTACAAGTGTTTGCCCTTTATTGGGAGAGGAAGAGATTTGACAGTGATCTGATTGGGAGCTCCAAAGCTGCACTGGTACAATTCAATGCATGCAAGTTGAACTAAACAAATATGCATTCTTTGGTGGGTCCAAACAGCAACTTCCAAGCTCATACACACAAAAAACATGGTAATTTTACTAATACTTTACCCTTAATGATATTTTACAAAATGACAATCAAATTCAATCTGTAGGCGACATGGCTCCTTTTAATTGGCAGGATAACTTATTAGGTTATCTTCTTACTATTGAAGTGTTCTAAACATATAACTATAGGCAGGTCCTCACGAATGAAGATGTACAAAATGTATCAAGAAGTTTCTGACTTTTTTCATCATACTGAATTCTAATAATTGGATTTGTAACTATTGTGCCTTCAATGGAACGTTTTCCTAAATGAAGCCCTCAGTTTTGGTTAAATACTTTTTTCCCTTGTTCTTAGTCAACATAAAGAATGTAAAAAACTACTTTCCCCTCCAGTAAATAAATAAGAAAAAGAAAAGTTGGAGAAGTGGGTAAAATTGGGGTAACAACGGAGTTAGTCTATAAGGAAAAGGAGTGTGGAAGGGAGAAGGATATGGAGGGCTAGGTGGGAGAGCGGAGTTGGAACTGACAGGGACTGAGATGAGCGGCTTGGAAAAGGGAGTTAGGTGGGACTTGGATAAAGAGAGGACCGGTAGTGTGGTCTAGTTAACGAAGTAGGAGAGGAAGTGAGAGCGCGAGGTCTAAGGCATTCTAGAGGATTGGATGGAAAGGCGGGGTTGTACTCATTTTCATCATTCGATGAGTATAGTGCATGTTTGGCAAAATTAAATTATAATTTAAGCTGATCAAACATACTTTATACTCACACGTGTCAAAGAACTTATTCTTTATAGACACTTAAGAGTACTCTAAAATGTATTAATAATGTTTTCTTTTGCCTAAATCATCACTTTGTCGCTAGTGAAAGGAGATTGTATAAATTTATCATCGTACTCCAAGTTCGGAATGATCATATCTTCTTCATAGTATCCATGAATATATCCAAAAGGTTGGTGACCTACTTGCTACATTTCTTATATGTTGAGAACTCAACTATAATATTCTCGTGGATGGGACCCATTGATCACGTGAAGACGTGGGTGTCTAATGAGAGACGAGAATCCTTAAAAGACAGAAAAATGGTGGTTTAAAAATCCCCTAATCCCTTCTCCACCAATTATCATTCATCTCCCACGTGGGACCTTGGCCCCACCCCTACCATTTCCTCTCCTTTGGCTCTATATCATCTGATCATCACCTCATTATATACTGCCCTCTGCAAATACTCTACTTGCAAGAACTTGTGCGAACCGCATGCTGTTATGGGAGAATCTTCTGCATCATACATACACATGGTAATCAATCAATCCTGACGCCTTATAAGTGTTCTTTATCTTCTTATTTAGAACTGATTATTCTTGCATGTTTTGAAGCCTGCTGTCATTTTGCATCTTTTGTGGCCTTCTAAACCATTTTTTATGAGCTTTGATCTGTTTATTTTAATGGGTTTTCATCTGTTTTAGGTACAATATCTTATTGAAAAGTGTTTGATCTTCCACATGACAAAAGAAGAGTGCATGGAAGCCCTTTCCAAGCATGCAAACATCCAACCAGTTATTACTTCCACTGGTTTGCCCCCTAACCGAATCCACTACTTATAATTTGGATAAGCCTATTAACTCCAAAGCATATAATTAATTACTGTAAACCCCGACTTCTACAAGTAACACGGAGATCTGTCCATGTTTTTTGCGGGGATCTCTATCTTTTGAATTTCCTAGTATGGAGGAGAATATATATATGATGCATATGAATATATAGAATCTATTGTTTCCTCTATTATTGCAAACTTGTTTGTTCTTAAAACTTTCAGGGCCATCTCACTAAACCGTACTAGAAAGTACAACAGATGAGATTTTAATTTTTACTTCTTTAATACTATCCAACTATTAAGAGCCAAACAAGGTATGATCGACTTTGATTATATCTATGAATTGGTTTGCAGTTTGGAAGGAGTTAGTGAAAGAAAACGAAGGGTTCTTCCAAGCATATAATGAATCTCAAAGCAAGAGAGATAAGATGTCGGAGGCTGAGACGAGTGCCATGATCCAGAAGATGATAACAGATCATGATTCTTCCACCATGAAACCCCAAGATTCATCCTCTCAGTAACTGATCATCTGGAAATGATCGAATCAGATTGAGCATACAAAGTCACATATGCACAAACAAATATAAAATCACATTCCCTTAAATACGCTGAAAGGCATACTCAGAGGGGAACAAATCGAGTAGGATCCGATGCAGTACGACACGTGGGATTCTTATGTCTGGTGAATTTGGCTGTAAAATATATACTCATAAGTCTCATATACTAAGGCAGTAGAGAATATATATTGGATGTGACTGAGCAGAATGTGGTTATTTGTGTGTGTCTTATGCTGTTATTATTGAATAAAGCATAATAAGTGGGGGATACTTCCTGTGTCACCATCATTGTCTTTAGAATTATTTGTCTGAACTCTGAGGAAGAAATAGGGTCACAGGTCAGTGTCAGAACCAAGAATTTAACATTATTAAATGATCTAAGATGCTCTTAAAGGAAAATACTACGTGTACACCAATGCATTACACTCCTCTCACATGGAGGGGGATCCACGAATATTTTATTGTGTGTGAACCCCCTTCCATGTGAGGGGGGAGGGTTGTAATGCTATGTGTACATATAACATTTACCTAAATAGAAATGGAACTACAGATGCAAACATTATACTGAAAAATGTTCTTTATAAAATGTTGTGTTATCAATTAAAAATTACAAAGATTTAATGGCGGATTCATGTCTCTTTCAAGTGAATCTTGATAAAGTCAACCAAAGTATGAAAGAACACACGATGAAATAAGCGAATATTTGTGATGAGAGGCTTTATGATTAATTTAAAGCGTACACAACGAGCAAGTGTACTTAACTGATTTTACCAACTATTCCACATCAGTAAAAACCATTACGAAAGCGCACGTGACTTTAAATGTAAAGCATGACTTCATAACCAATAAATAAGGAATGCATCAACATGTGAATAGAACGTGAAAAGCTAACACATTCAATTACAATAACTAATCAATGGTTGTCGTGTGACATAAATGCAAAAGACTTAATTGCCCACATGACCTCATTAGAAACCTATAAATAAGGATGGTTGGAAACAAGTAAAAGCATGCAAATTTGAAGTATCGTCATTTCTCTTATTGCTCCTATTTGAGCATTAAATCAATAAGTTTAGAAGGAGAAACTTTTAATTAGGATAAGAGGAATTTGTTTATATTATGTCGAGGTCATAAAAAACAGAACAAAGGAAGTCATGATCTCATCGTTCTGGGCAAAATCCATTGAATAAGTTGTCTAAAGATGAGCTAAGTAAAAGCGGATCTTAATAGAAGCATTGAAATCTGAAGCTGAATTCCCAAGCTATGATCACGAAGATAGTGACAATCNAAAGAGGCAGCGAGAAGAGCTCAAAGAAGATAGAATGAAGAGCTTAAAGGAAACAATAATTCAGTCAGTATCCAATCTTATACGAAAAAGATGATAGCAAAACAAAGAATGGTAAGCAAGCTGGTAGTAATTGAGCCTTGGAAAATATGATAACGTTGATTGAAATAAACCACCCTGTAGAAGAGAAATTTGAAGTTGATGATTCAATTGACCCTCGTATCGTGAATGTATATCTAAAGATGCAGCAGTTGAAGAGCTAAAAAGCTTTTTCGTCAACAAAGAGGACGCAACCAAGGTTGTAAAAGTTGGCAAAGATTTGGTTGAACCTATGAAAAAACTACTAAAAGACTTAAAAGCAAAACTCGATGTGTTCGCTTTGAAGCATTTTGATATGGTTGAAATTGACCTAAAAGTGATATGTCATGCACTGAAAATCAATTTCAAAGCAAAACCTGAAATGCGAAAAAGGTGCTAATGAGATCTGAAAAATGTGAAGCTTTAAAAAATGAAGTTTATAAACTATTGAAAAATGTTTAATTTATGAAATCAATATTTGGAGTGAGTTTGCAACCTAGTTCTAGTCCTGAAAAGTAATGGAAAGTGGCGAACTTGTCAAAACTTCACAGACTTGAATAAATCATATCCTAAAGATAGTTTTTTGCTATCTAAAAGTGACCAACTGGTGGATGGGATCGCATGACACGAATTATTGAGTTTCATAGATACATACTTCAGATATAATCAATTCCCAATTTATGAATAAGATGAGGAGCATACTACCTCTATAACTGATCAAGACTTATATTGCTATAAGGTAGCCTTTCGTCGAGAAAAACACTGGGGATGTTGGAAATTAAACATGATTCATGAATGATGAAAAATTAAATTTGATACATGAATTAATTTATTTAATATTCACGTATTTATTTAAATCATGTATCCAAATGGTTCTTTGTATCTTATTATTCATAGTATGTAAGAAAAGTCATTAATTAGTCTCTTAAGTTTATACCATGTCTTTGGGATCATTTGTATCTATAAAGACCTTGTGCTTGAGACATTTTATAAAGCCAGCCATAGAATACAAATATTTTTTAGAGAAATCTCTGAATTTTCTCTCTAGCCTCTCTTTCCATAATTTTTATTTCCCACAAAGTGGTATCAGAGCCATTTTAAAAGATGAATAATTCATTTCCTTTTGTTGTTCCCAAATAACAAAGGAAAATTAGGATGTTGGAGCATATGCATGAAGGCGTTGCTCGGCTCACAGGGGACATGGGAAGTTGTAGAGAAAAGCTATGATGAACTAGAAAATGAAGGAACTTCAAGTCAAGCTCAAAGGAATGCCTTGCAAAGGTACTGTAAGTTAGATCAACATGCTCTCTCTCATATTCACATGGCCTTAGATGAAGTCATGTTCGAGAATGTTCCTTTCTCAACAAATGCTAAGAAAGCTTAGGAGATTCTCGTGAGCAATTTCAAGGGAATTGAAAAAATGAAGAAGGTTCACCTTCAAATCCTTCGTGGGGAGTTTGAATCTCTAAACATGAAAGAGTCTAAATTTGTTTTTTACTATTTCACTATAATGTCCTCCATTGTCAATCATATGAAGCGGTACGAGGAGAATATTGAAGAAAGTCGTATCATCTAGAAATTCTTAGATCACTTGACTCAAAACTTGAGTTTGTTAGTATTGCTATTGAAGAGTCCAATGACTTGGATACCATGACCCTTGATTAACACATGAGGTCCTTGCAAGCATATGAAGAAAGATTGAAGAAGAAAGGAGAACTGATGGCATAAGTTCTGCAAGCGAAGGTCTCTTTAGGAGATCAAAAGAAAGAGCAAAGATAATCTCAAGGAAGAGGTAAAATTCGTGGTCGAGGTTGTGATTGTGGATGAAGTTATGGTCGTGGTAATGAAAGAAATGATGGAAAACACAATTGGAATAATGAAGGATCAAACAATCAATGAGAGGATGAGGCTGTTGGAACTATGGCTCCAAGAGAGGTGGCGGAAAAAAGTATGACAAGTGCAATATTCAATGTTACACTTGTCATAAATATGGTCATCATGCTTCTGAATGTAGGAGCGACACCACCAATAATGAAGAGAGAGTTAATTATGTTGAAGCAAAGGAAGATGAAGAATTGTTGTTGCTGTTGGCAACCAAGGAAAAAAATGATAAACAATCGTGGTGCATTTTAGTGCACTTATTTAATGCACAAATATGACTAAATCACGAGAAAAGTATTTGAATTGTGGCTTAAAGTTGTTTAATTCTTGGATTGTAGGGTATAGTGATTGACATTGTGGAATTCACGAGAAAAAGAAGCAAAAATGATCAAAATGAATCAAAATGAAAGTTCAGGGACCAACATGCAAATATCCAAAAGATGAACCAAAGGAGCAATCAAAGATTCGATCGAGCCAAATATCAATTGGAGGTTAATATTGATAGAGAAAATGAAAAAAAGGAAGAAACGAGGCCAAGAATGTGGAAAATGAAGTTCAAGGACTTATATCGACTTGTGGAAAAAGGGGCACCTATGCGGTTGCATAGGTTATACCTATGCGATCGCATAGGGGCCAATCGAAAGTAAAATGCCAAAAATTTTTTAGAAATCGAAGGGTCGATTTTGCAGTTTTCCTTTTACGTTATAACTCTATTGGAACACGATTTGGATGCGATATAAAAGTCTAGACTCGTTAGAATTAGGGCTAGAACGCATCGAAGGAGAACAAAACACTTCTTGGAGACCAAATTGAGGGAGATCAACAAGATATTTCACGAAGAACATTAAGATTTCATCAAATTTCAATATCCGGTGATGTTTTATTTTCAATTATTCATGTATTCCATTAGATTTTCAATGTTAGACTAAGTTTTTTCATGCTAGGAGAATGATGAACTATATGATTTTTTGATTTTAATTTTGCAATTTGATAAATTAAACGCATACTTGATCTATTGAATGATTTATATACATTTATTTCATCCATGATTGAGTGCACGCGATTGTGTGATGTGTAGTGATTTATTTCTTACATTCAAGAGAAGGGAGATATATTTGACAAGGTATAGATCATCGTAGGGTCCGAGAGGGGATAGAAATATACCTTTATGTCTTGTGTGATTCTTTAATTGCTCATAAAACCCCATGTATTCTTATATATATGCATCTGTCATAGAAATATAAGCCGGTGATACATAAGAATAGGTTAAATATTGCTCGAGAGAGTGTGTTGGATAGACTTAGGAGCATTGAATCATCAATAATCAAATTATGTTATCAGATTGTGAAATTGGGATTTCAAGTGATTGTTATATAGGAATTCGTGATCCTAGTGTTTTCTAATTTCATCGAATACAATCAATTTTGCATTTCAATAATCATTTTGCGATTAATTTCATTTGAACACATAGCTTGCATAATCAAATCATTTAGCGAAAGTAGGGTTTTCATAAATTAGGATTTACTAAATTAGGGTTTTTCTAAGAATAAATTCCTGTTTTGACAAATTCGTTTCAGTTAAGGCTAAGATAGATAAAATTGAACTACTCAATCTTTGTGAGACGATACTTGGAACTTAGTATTCCACTTTATTACTTGTTAACGAACCGTACACTTGCGAAAATTTTAAGTCGAAAGAAATATTTCGTGAACAGATACCTTGACACCGGTGCTGCCAATAACATGAGTGGCAACAAGGAGTTATTCTCAACAATAAATGAGTCGGTGAAAGACAACATTGTTTTTGGAGATGAAACCAAAGTTCCAATAAAAAAGCAAAGTTGATGTTCTTATTTGTGCTAAAAATGGAAGTCATCTTTTGATTTCTCAAGTTTATTATGTACCTACTCTGAAGTCTAATATTTTGAATTTAGGACAATTACTTGAGATTAGCTATGACATTCACTTGAAAAATCGTTGCCTTACTTTGAGAGTTGTTTCTCATAAACTGATTGCAAAGGTGCCAATGGATGATAATAGAATGTTTTTACTCAATGTTAATGTTGACCATCCAAGGTGTTTAAAGGCTTGTGTTGAATACAATTCTTGGCTTTGGCACTTAAGATTTGGTCATTTAGATTTTGATGGTTTGAAGACCTTGATGAATGAAGAAATAGTGAATGAATTGTCGAAATCATCCCAATCAACTTTGCAAAGGATGTCTCGCTGACAAACAAACTAGAAGAAGCTTTCCAAAGGAATCCACCTCAAGAGCAACAAAGTCACTCCAACTTATTCATGCGGATATGTGCGGACCAATCAAACTACCCTCTCATGGTAAAGAAAATTATTTCTTGTTATTTATTGATATATTTCTCGCAAGACCTGGGTTTATTTTTTGAAGACGAAAGATGAAGTTTTTGAAGTATTCAAAAAATTCTAAGCCTTTGTTGAAAATGAGAGTGGCAACTCAATCAAAGCATTAAGGACCGATCGAGGTGGAGAATTCACTTCCAAGGAGTTTAATAATTTTTGTAATACCAATGGAATTCGGCATTTTCTCACAGTTCTTAGATCACCACAACAAAATGGTTTCGTGGAGTGGAAGAATAGAACCATCCTCAACATGATTCGTAGTATGCTTAAGAGCAAGAGTATGGAGAATGAGTTTTAGGACGAGACTGTTGCATGTGCCGTGTATTTGTCTAATCTTTCAAGGAGTGTTCAAGACATGACTCCACAAGAAGCTTGGAGTGGTAAAAAGACCTAGTGTTTCTCACTTACGTATTTTTGGTAGTATTGCTTATATTTATGTGCTAGATGAGAGACTAAAACTTGATAAAAAAAAGGGAGAAGTTTGTTTTCATCTATTAAGATTCAAACTTCAAAGGCTACAAGTTTTACAATCCTTACAATGGGAAGATTGTTATTAGTAGAAATGCGAAATTCGACAAATGAAGCTCGTGGGATAGGAATGTTCTAAAAAATGAAGAATACGTGATTTTTCCTTTCCAAGAAGGAGACTCTAGCCAAGAAATAAGTGAAGACGTTGCTCTACCCATTCTCCCGTTCTCAATCTCCTCTTGATAGTCCCTCTGAGAGAAAAAAGACATATTAGAAATCTTGCAAAGATTTATGAAGAAACGGAAATGGTTGAAAATCCATTTTTGTTTTGTCTCTTCGCTGGTAGCGAGCCATTGAACTTTGAAGAGGCGATGGAAGGCAAAAAATGGAGGCATGCAATGGAGGAGGAGATTCGAGCAATAAAAAGGAATAATACATGGGAACTCGTGTCACTTCTTGAAGGACAAAAAGTAATTGGCGTGAAATGGGTATACAAAGTGAAGAAAAATGCTCGAGGAGAAGTGGAGAGATACAAGGCAAGACTTGTTGCCGAAGGCTATAGCCAAATGCATGGCATTGACTATGATAAGGCCTTTGCCCCGTTGCTCGCTTGGAAACCATTCGATTAATCATTTCCTTGGCAACTCAAAATAAGTGAAAATTTTATCAAATGGACGTCAAGTTCGCTTTCTTGAATGGATACCTTGAAGAAGAAGTATACGTTCAATAGTCATTGGATTATATAGTCAAGGAACATGAAGATAAAGTTTTGAAGTTGAAGAAGGCGCTATATGGCTTGTAGCAAACTCCTAGAGCATGGTATAGCCTGATTGAAGAG
Organism: Olea europaea var. sylvestris; assembly: GCF_002742605.1. NCBI lineage: Eukaryota > Viridiplantae > Streptophyta > Magnoliopsida > Lamiales > Oleaceae > Olea > Olea europaea. Next base: position 330,159 of record NW_019264047.1, on the reverse strand, counting down.
TATTTTCAAGATCATGGATTCACCAAATGTCCACATGAGTATGCTCTTATTTTTAAAAAGGATGCATTTGAAGGTTTTATGATTGTGTGCTTGTACGTTGATGACTTGATCTTCATCGACAACAATGAAAACATGTTTTACGAATTTAAGAAAATGATGGCTTAAGAATTTGAGATGATTGAGATTGAGCTCATGTCATACTACCTCGGAATTGAGGTAAAGCAAAATGGAGATGACATTTTTATTTTTCAACAAGATTATGCAAAGAAAGTTCTTGAAATGTTCAAAATGTAAAATTGCAATCCGCTGAGTACTACCATTGGGTGTGGAACAAAGATGTCAAAATATGATGAGAGCACGAAAGTGGATCCATCTCTCTATAGACAGCTTGTTGGAAGCTTGAGATATTTAACTTGTACAAGAGCCGATATTCTTTATGGTGTTGGTCTTGTTAGCCGTTATATGGAGGCACCAACTTTAACTCACATTGAGATTGCTAAAAGGATACTTCGCTACATTAAAAGTACCCTTGATTATGGCTTAGTTTATTCTTCTTCTACAAATTTCAAGCTTAATGGTTATAGTGATTGGGTTAGTGATATTAATGATCGAAAAAGCATTACTGGGTTTTTGTTTTTCATGGGAAGCACCGCTTTCACTTGGTGTTCAAAGAAGCAGGCCATTGTGACTCTTTCTACTTGTGAAGTTGAATATGTTTCCATTGCATCAAGTTTTTGTCATGCCATTTGGCTACGGAAATTATTGGAGATACTTCATATTGCCCAAAACGAAGCTATACCAATTTATGTTGATAACAAGTCAGCTATTGCTTTGGATAAAAATTCTATGTTCCATGATCGAAGCAAGCATATAGATACGAGATTTCACTTCATTAGAAAGTGTATTGAGAACAAAGAAGCGAAGCTTGCTTACGTGAAGTCTGATGGTTAAGTAGCGGACATTTTCACCAAACCATTGAAGAATGATGATTTTGCAAGATTGCGTACTTGGATTGAAGTTATCAAGAGAGAATCAAGTTTAAGAATGGGTGTTGGAAATTAAATTTGATTCATGAATGATGAAAAATTAAATTTGATATATGAATTATTTTATTTAATATTCATGTATTTATTTAAATCATGTATCCAAGTGGTTCTTTGTATCATATTATTCATAGTATGCAGGAAAAGTCATTAATTAGTCTATTAGGTTTATATAATGTATTTGGGATCTTTTTATCTTCTACAATATATTAAAAGTGTGGATTGAGGAGAAACTTTTGAATACCAATTTTACCCATACTTATTTAGCTTTATGTCAATTCTATCATTATATATTTAATATAGTACCATTTAATATAATTTAACTTCATTTAATATCCATTTAAGTCTATTTTTTAATTTCTATAAATGATTGTTTAAGGCTATCATTTGAGCTCCTTAAACATCCGTTTTTCAATTTCATTCTAAATTAATGCTATTGATCAAATTAAAATAATTTTTTTTAATATCAAAATGAGAATTTAGGGCCATCATTTGAGTTCCTTAAACAATACTCATTTTTCAATTTCATGTTGAATAAATTGAATTAATGCTCTTAATAAAAATCCCTTATATTTTTAGTTATATGTTAATTCCATCCTTATATATTTAATAAAGTACCATTTAATATAATTTAACTTCATTTAATATCCACTTAAGTGTAATACTTCTTTTTTTATGTTGGAGTACTTAAAATTTTACATTAATCAAATTAAGTTTACTTACTTAAATTACATTATTTAAATTAAGTTTACCACTTAAAATCAAAGCTCACATCTATAGGTATAATTTTAGTAATAATTATTTAATAAAATATATTAAAGGTTGCATTAATATAATGGTAGATTAATTATCATATAAAATAATATTTTTTATATTTTTAATATGATTATATATGTAGAATTGCTTTGATTTTAAGTGATTAAACATAATTTAATTAATCTAAAATTATGAGTACTCCAATATAAAAAATTAACTCTATACTAAAAGGAGACTACATGAAATTAAATTTTGATTAAGCTATCATTAATATCACCTTTAATATATTATAATGTTATTTTATACGTACACGTGTGTATATTATATTATTTATATAAGTGAGCTTCACTTAAAATCAACGTTCATTTACTTATGTAATTATATTATAATTACAATATATATAAAAATAAAATGTGGAGATAGATGAGAAATATTCAACTTATCATTTTGTCCTTATATAACATTTTCAATATTTTCATTCAAAAATTATAAATAATTAATTGATAGTTGATAATATAACCATTTAAATACAAATGATGATAAATTGAAAAGAAAAAATTGCTTAAATGTGATTGATAATTAGGAAGAAAAGAATCAGTGATGTGATAAATTATCCATCAATCTTTAAAACCTTATTAATCACTACTAATAATTAGGAGTTATTTACACTTCCCATATTTGTATCTACACACTAAATACAAGCTTTACATCTCAATAACACATTTTCACTAAGTCCATTTTTTTTACGTATTAATAAAAATCAATATTACGTGTTCTAAAAAGTAATTAATATAGTATTGGTTATTTATTATTGTGTGCTTATTTTTGTATAAGCATAAAAATTGATGGTAATCCTGTTACTTATTAGATATAAATATATAAAGAAAAGAATAATATTTTTATCTCGGTACATTTAAATGGAGAATTTGTATCCTCCATTTGAATTAATCACCTTCAAAAGAAAAGGAAAACTTTTGTTTAAGAATTTTCACTTCAATATCTATTTTCAATGAAACTTTGGTTTCTAATTTAAAATAAATGACATGGATTAATATGACGAGCTTGATTAATGTGTAATTTTTCGTTTCTAAATATGTTTAGATAGGGTTAATTTCAGAAACGATCACTGAACTTACCAAAAAATTACAAAATGATCACTGAAGTTTAAAACTTTTAATAACGGTCACTAAACTTCCGGACGGCTACACTAATGGTCACTTAAGTTTAAAACTTTCACAAATGGTCACTGAAGTTACCAAAATGATTCTACTTCAAACTTAAGGACCAAAACACGTGACCAAAGAATATTAAGGACCTCAGGTGCAAATTTTCGGCCAAAATGAATTTCCCAATCATCTAAAATTGCCCCGACTTTCTTCCAAATTCGTCCAACTCCATTGATGCCCATGTTAATCGCTCCCCACAGATCGCTCAAGCTCATGTAGACGCGTCTAACCATGTTCATATAACAACAAACAACCAAGAAAATCGAAATATAGAGCATTTTCGAAACAGCGAACTAGCGGCTGACAAACTCGTTTTTCGACGACGGTGGTGGTTCCCATGATCGCGAACCACCTGTCCTAGCATCCTCTTTTCATGACGCACCTATTCCAACGATGGGTCATCACCAATTTGGGCGCAAAGTGGATGAACAGGTCAGACAATTCATATGCAAGGCAACCGATTTGTCCACCTTCAACTGAGGTTTCCACACCGTCCCAATTATCAAATTCGCCCTTAATATCTTCAATTCAGGTTGGTAGTACATTGGGTTATGAATCAATTGCATCAATTAATCATCAAATTGAGCCAATTTCTGGATTATCCGCACCAAGTCCACTCGCGAGAATATGAATTTCATCCATCAATTGGATGCTCCAATGCGACCCAATATAAAAATCAACTTGGAAAACTGACATTCAGAATCAAAAGACACTTGGTAACCGCTCAATTGCAGAAATTACAGCTCTGATATACCAAATTTTGGAATCAAACATCGATGGGTTTGGGGGTTTTTTGGCCGAAAATTTGCAACTGAGGTCCTCAATATTCTTTGGTCACGTGTTTTGGTTTTTAAGTTTGAAGTAGAATCATTTTGGTAACTTCAGTGACCATTTGTGTAACCGCCCAGCAGTTCAGTGACCGTTACTGAAAGTTTTAAATTTCAGTGATTGTTTTGTAATTTTTTGGTAAGTTCAGTGATCGTTTTTGAAATTAACCCGTTTAGATAAGATAATTTTTTATTTTTATTTTTTAGATAAATAAGTTTATGGTACAGACAAAATGAGTATTTTTTTAATTTGAAAAATATTTACAAATCTTTAGTTTACTTATACGTAAATATTTTAAATGTAATCAAATGTACATATTTTAATTTGATTTTTCTTCCTATTTGTCTGTATCACAAAATTGGTCAATGTCACCGTAATAGTTGAAAATAGGGGTCCAACCAAAGTCTAGCACAAACAAATCACTACATTTTAATTTATTCAACATTTTCACTTTATGTACGTAATTTTCATAAAACTTCTATTATATTTATATTCTTTAATAATTTTAGTTTTTTCTTTCAACATTATTAATTATCTTACTTTAAACATATTACGCATATAATTCATTCTACACATAAGATCTTTAACACACGTGTTTACTTCTAATACTTATAAAAGGCCTTGTGTTTGAGACATTTAGAGCCAAACGATAGAATACAAATATTTTTTAGCGAAATCTCTGAATTTTCTCTCTAGCCTTTCTTCCCATAATTTTTATTTCCAAGGGAGGCAACATATCAAAGGTCAGTCAATAAAATATTGACAGATCATTTAGGCAAAATAATGGAAGTATACATTGATGATATGCTCATCAAAAGCCATCAGCCCAAAAATCATTTGAAACATGGGGAAAAAACATTCCACATTCTTTGAAAATATCGCACGAAACACAACCCACTTAATGTGCATTCAAAGATGTCCAAAAATTTTGAAGTTTCATGGTAATCCTACTGAGCATTGAGGCAAACCCAAATAAAATACGAGTCCTTATAGAAATGTAATCTCCGGTGTAACCTAAATAGGTTCAGAGTCTAATTGAAATTGTCGTAGCCTTAAGCATATTTGTTTCATGAGCTATAGATAAATGCTCTCCTTTCTTTCAAGTGTTAAAAGGAGTGAAAAGATTTGAATGGACCGAAAAATGCGAACATGCTTTCCAAGCCTTAAAAGAACATCNTTTCTTTCAAGTGTTAAAAGGAGTGAAAAGATTTGAATGGACCGAAAAATGCGAACATGCTTTCCAAGCCTTAAAAGAACATCGAGAAAAAGCCCCGCTTTTAACCAATCCAATGAATAAGGAAAAATTGTTACCAGTGTACTATGTAAGTAAAGTCCTACAAGATGCTTAGGCTAGATACCCAGATATAGAGAAATTAGCCCTCGCTTTGGTGATAGCATCTCGAAAACTTCATCCTTCTTTTCAAAGTCACAGTATTGACGTACTGACTAACTTTCCACTCAAGCAAGTGTTACAAAAACTCGATGCAACAGGAAAGTTGATAACATAAGCAGCGAAATTTGGACGATTTGCAATAAATTGTAAAGGGCGATCCGAAATTAAAGTGCAAACATTGCCAGATTTCATTGTTGAGCCCAACCAAAAAGAAATTGGAATTTTTTTTGTTGATGGATCGTCGGGAGAAAGCGGTGCTGGAGCTAGGATAATATTAGCATGTCCGAAAGGATACAAGCTAAATTATTCGCTTAGGGTCGTATTAAAAGAAATAACCAATGTAGCCAAATGTGAGGCCTTATTGCCGGGAATACAGTTTGCTGAGGAAATGCATGCCCAAATGATCGAATTAAAAATTGACCGAGAGTTAGTAGTAAATCGGGTCGATGGTAAGTTCGTGGCTACAAGAGATAACACCCTACGTGAGAGATGTGTTAAAAAGTGAGCTTGAAATGGTAATGTTAAAATTTAAAATTTAAAATAAAAAATTGGGATACATATTGAAAAAAAACTCATTTATTTAAAGTATGCATATGCACATCATAAACATGCATCATATGTATATAGTTTATTTACTAGACGTTAACTTATTCCATGTTGTTCCTTCACATCTTTCAGATGTTAAAAACAAGATGACTACTTGTGATGAGACCGATTTAGTACTATCACATTTTAATATTGACTATTTTTGAAATAAAGTTAACAATTAACATTAATTTAATTATCTTATTTTTAATAAGTACAAAACTTTTCTATATTTTTTATCAATTAAATCATTAATGTTTATTATGGTAAAAAAAAAAAAAAATCTAATCACTTTTTAGCATTCTGATTTTAAGAGAAAACTATATAATAAAATTTCTAAATCAATGGTATCTATATATGGGGTGTTATGTCCAATTGGTATCATAATTCAATTTAACCATCTCATAAGATCAAGGTCTTGATTTCGAATCCTGGAGAAAGTGATGAAAAGCCTTGAGGAGTAAGAAGTAAAATGCAATCCAAAGCGGATATTATGTATGATTTAGAATTTTCGACATAGAGGTTGAGTAGTTATATTTTTTCATCACAAACTTCTAACTTTTAGTTCCAAGAACTTGTTGCTTCCAATTTCCATATCTTCTTTGATATTCTTTAAAGTCAAAACTAAATTGGTGGGTGGACACATTCTTTTAATTAGATCAAGAACTAATTTCGGAGTTGAAAAACAAAGAAAACTTTCTCTCTATTTCTCTTCAAAATTTCGTATTGTAGAAGAATTATTATGTGTTTTGTAGAATTTCTTGGTTTCATTGAGATGATGGATTTTCAATCCATATACCGTAAGAATTTCAAATAATGTCCAAATAAGAGCTTTTAATTAAAGTCAAAATCCAATTAGTCCTTAACTTATTTAATTATAAGTATAGTCCTAAAATTACACTTACAATTAAGTTTACAACTTTCACGACAATTAAGTCCAAACTTTTATAATAATTATAACTAAGTCAAGAACTTTTAAAGTAATTTGCAATTAAGTCACAATACTTTATAGACTTTCCATGAAACCTAATAGGACAATATATTATTAAAGCTCCAATAATTAGATCATGTCTAGTCTAATTATTTATCCTTATTTATTTTTCACTGAAGGTAAAAGACTGAACTCTTTATATAATAAGATCATAGAAATCAATAAATCTATTATATTTTATTCTGACCCGTCGTATATATATTATATCTCTATTTGAGATTCGATAATTAGGTACGAAAAGAAATGACTATTTTGTCTCTCTAATTATTCTCACTTCTATTATTTTCAACGACTCTTTGAACTAATCTCAAATGCCGATAACACGTCTATAAAATTCTTGCCTAACAAATGGGCAATGTGTCTCATTTTAGCCATAAAATGACGAGAGGTTAATATTTTATTTAGGGGCCGTTTGTGAGTGATTTTTCATCTAAAAAATTTGATTTTTTGATCATTATTTCATTATTTCGATCGTTAAGTTTGACTTTTTTCTCACAGGTAGCCTCCACTTTTCTCCTAACAGTCAAAAAATCAATTCTCAAAATCGCTCCCAAACGGAATATACTTTTTTGGAGTTAAGGACTACACTATAATCTGAATTATATTTGGGGCACTAGCGAGAGTCCTCCTCCCACGACTATGGATTGACACTTAAAAAAAAAAAAAAAAAAAAAAAAAAAAAAAACAATTCCCAAATGAGGCGGGAACTAGAAAGGCCACTCGTCCTCGATGGTTCATCAATTAGTTTGTACAATTTTCTCAAATTGTAAATGAAGTTTTTATGATTAAGATGATATCACTGTACACAAAAGATGTAAAAAAAGAAAAAGAAAAAAGCATCTCCGAAATCCCTAAGAGCGTTGTTTTAATCTAAAATATATTTTTAAGCAAAATTAAGTGTATCTTATGATTTTTGCTTTATTTACACTTCCACCAATTCCAACCCAAGGTTCTTGATTATTTTTTTATTTCCTATTTTTAAATATATAATTAGCACTCGAGACTTTGTTGGTTTCAATGTAAGTTTATGGCTTAATTTGCAATTTTATAACGTTGCTCCTGGGTTTCTTGTGGACAGATGTTGGATGACATACGATTATTGATGACGTGAGATATTTTCACAATCATGTTTGGTGGTCACTAAGTTTTACACTCCGTCACGTGTCACGTACAATTGGACAATTTAAAAAAGAAAAGCAGTTTTTTTCACCAATCAAATCTCGACACCGAGAATGATGTCAAACATTGATGTACTAATGACTTCATTCATTTTTCCAGCCTCTGGTCATTAAGTATTCAAAGGAATTAGCGAACAACCTACTTAATTTTGCAGGTATTCTCGGTATCTTAAACAATTTATTAATATAAGCCGAACACAGGCTAAATCTTTAATGGATGCAATCCTCTTTTTATGGAAGTCACTACTGATGTCCAGAAACTCGAAACCTTGAAGCGAACACTGGCTCACCCAATAGAATGATGATAGTTCCACAGTGCCATCCCCTGGCACTGGTTGCCTTTCACAAGCGGACGAGGCACTCAATTGAGCATTTACGGGGCACCAAAAGCTTATACTCTTAACAAATTCTCAATACCACAGACCACTCGTCTCCTAAATTGTAATAGTTGATCTCTAACTAGCATAGCCTTATGGGTCTGGATTGTTAAATACTTGATTCCATTTCGCTAATATCCCTTTGTTGCCTAAATGTAGTTATCGGCTTTCCTAGACAACCCAAAGGCCAAATTAGCGACCCAGTAATCCAAGTTGCCACTTTCTTAGACGATCCCACGAGTCAAGAGAGTCAAATACTCTAAAAAATTACCATGCATCTGATCGACATATAATTCTTGACAGTGGAATGGTGGAAACCAAGACACGTTCCTAGATCATACATCAGATCTTAACAAGGAAAATATACAGGGGTAAACGGTTCAATTATTGACCATAAGCACTAAGACTAGTCCACCTTATTTCTAGGACACATTCACACAAGGCCACAATAACACACCATGCTAGAGTCCACAATGTTCATTCATTAACTTTGGGCGCCCAACCTGCAATTACGTATTCCTTTGCAACATTCGTTTTCTGGAAAGACTCCCGAGAAAAGAGCAACTGTAGAATAGAAAGAAAATTGAGAACGCATTAGGCAGTCAACAAAACATCCAAAGGCATAAAATGCACATGGAAAGGCAGCAGGCTTATGTATGTTTGTGTGGCCCAGAGAGAGAGAGTGAGAGACTTGTTGCTTTTAAACAATAAAGTTGCACATCGGTTTCTTATATGATGTGTCAAGTACAAGATTCTTTCACAAAACAACCACCCTCTTGAATTATAATGTTAACACCGTAGATGACTGCAATATAAAATAGATTGTATCACAGACAAACGGTAAACGAAAAGCCAAACCAAAAATGAAAAAATGTTCGTATATCCAACACAGCTTCATAATGAAAACAGCTCAGCCAGAAAGTAAAGATAATCTAATAAAATCTGCACCTAGGGGCACGGGAAATGGGGGAAACTATCAGTCTATGAAACTTTAGATACATTGTGGGCAAACTAATAACACTAGGTGCATAACATAAAAATAGAACATCATATAAATATGGTATATAATTTAGAATCTATACCAGAATAAACAATCAGAATCAACCCAAGTTTCATTGAAGTTGTCAAATGCATCATCAATTGCATGCTTCAAGACCAAAACAATGTAACTTTCCAACAAAAATAACAAAAAAGTAACGAAAAGGGGTACAAAAATTGTATGAATGTAAGTAAATAATCATTAATTCCATTGGAAACATATAGAACTATGTTTAAATGAGTAATATAAATGCACATGCATCAGATCCCCGATGTATCTGAAATGCTGATTATTTTTTGTTGTCACTGTATCTTTGTATACAGAAAATATATCCTTAAGTATAGTGTGCATATCCAGGTATTATGGTATATGGTACAGCAACATGAGGATATTGGAGTATCCATTGCCCCCAAGGGCAAAATAATCGAAAAGATTTTTGAGTGATGTGCATTTATATCCAATGCCCCCAAGGGCAAAATAATCGAAAAGATTTTTGAGTGATGTGCATTTATATATAAGATGCACTTGTAGACAATGATGTGAAATAGGGAAAAACATTATAACTATATGCCATTTTCGAAACACATAGCGTGAATCAGTTCATATTTATGCAGCCATGGGAAGACAAGAAAACGTACCCACTGATTAAAACAAGTCAATTGTGGAACTTTATCCACGCAATCAGAAAAAAATGATTCACATCAAAAAAAGTGTCTTTATGTACCACTTTACTTCGAGACAATGAAATTGCTTCCAAAAGTTTTATTTAGTTATTGAAGACTCTCAACTTACTTCCCCAATTGGACTGGGCTAACAAACAACCCCAGTAGTTCCACTTTTCTATATTCATGTCTACCTAATATGCATGTAATTGAAGAAATTCAGCAGGAGCACAGGGTAGAATATTTTATCGGTGCTAAGGCTGGCAGAAACTGGTGCAATTACTGTACATAAACTTCAGAATTTGAAAAACAGGTCTATCGAACAGAAGAATTACACACTTAAAGATCAGCTAATAATTGCTAATTATATGTAGGTGGGATCTGTAAGGGGGCAAATATGCAATTACAGTAGCATTAGTTCAACCTCCAGGTCCCAGTTTTGGCTCTTGGAAGGTCTCTAGAAGATGTTCACCCAAAAAAAAGATCCAGTATAACCTTTCAAAGAAGATGCAACTATCATGCTCACAAACTTTGCCACACTAACAAGCTTGGCAGTATAGAGAAAAGGCGATGTGGGGGATGAGAGACTATCTTCAGCAATAGAAATGATCTTATCACAATAAGATAACTTATCTGGGAAACAATTTTTTACAATGAAAGGACAGAAAATCAAAAGGGAAGGAAATGACCTTTTAACAGATCATAAGTCCATTATCAAAACTAAAATCCAAAAGAAGATAAGAGAAACACACTATAAACTGATTTGAAGGCCTCAAAGTGGCTGCACTACCACAACTAAGCACATGCAGAACTAAACTGTTTAGAGTTTTCTATGTAATACTATTTGTTTACTTTAACCGTAATCCATATTTTCTTTTGTTTGCTTTACTTTTAGTCTATTTCATCGCTTAATTGTTAAGAGATAAAATATTTGATACGTAATGGAAGGAGTTGGTCCTCACAACAAAGAACTTTGAGGTCTTAGGTCTTTTCAATTCTTAATGCTTGCTAGTGGCTCAGAAATTATTCTTTAAGCGGGACCTATTGTATCTTTCAACTAATATTATCCCACACCTATTTAATCTTAGCATATTGAGGCATGAAAATCAAGTGTCTAGATCACTTTAGTAGTTATTGTCATCTTTGTTGCAATTTTTTTGTTCATTTATTGCCTGTTCTCTCCCTTCAGTTGCATATGCGATCATAAAGAAACACTTGATGCAATCAACACAGCAAAACTTTGAAAGTAGTTTAGGAAACAAATTTTCTGAAAAACAATTCCTTGCTTGTAAATCTGTTGTCTTATTTATGTCGTTTCAGATCCGGTTAAATGCGTACACCCTTAAAAATAAAAGAGAGTCGAAGTCGAAGAAATGAAAAAATTAAAGGAAAATATCTAATACCTTCATGTAGTTATGCAAATGAGTCAAACTTTCTGGAACATTCCAACCCTTGAAATGGCCAAGAGTCACGACAAGATGGTAAAGCTTTGGTGCTAAACTCAAATCAACAGCACATATATTTCCTCCATTCACATAAGGTCCCTGAATATGCACACGACTAAGTACATCATCAACTACAGAAATAAACAAAAACCCTCTGGAATAGTTTTTATTTTTGTAATTTGGGTTGAAGGTAAAACCTTAATTTTTATTACACAAAACTTCATACCTTAGCTTTTAGATGCTCATCCAATGCCTTCAATTCATCAAGCAGAGCCTGCTCTGAACCATCGTTGGGGTCTTTGCTCTTCAAGAACTTAACGAAAGAAGAAAATATTTTTGATCCCCTACAGTTTCACAGCAGTCAACAATAAAAATTAGTAGCAGAACACATTCTTAGAAATAATGCAGAAAAACGTGAAACATATCTAATAAAAGGATGATCAATTTTTTAAAAATACTCAATGATAAGGAAAAGCAAATAACTCCAACTTCCTCAAGATTACAACAATAAAATAGTGCACCAAACCATTTAGCTAACATATATATTTAAAAGCCATTCACACATTTGTCAAATTTGTTCTAAATTACCCGCATCCATTGTCTTACTAATGGAGGAATACAGAGTAAATTCAAATTCAAGAAGAAATACATAACTTTGCAACAGGCAAAGAGCACAAAGGGTAAGCACAATTCATACATCAAATCAATGACGCCATTACAGAAAGAAAAGATCAATAATAGTACCAGGAAAAAGAATAAATAGGGTATCATCTCAGTTTAATAAACAAACAAATATAAACTACTAGTCCATTACTACTTTCTAGGAAAACAGTGGAATTATTTCAAACAGAGTTGCTATCTTCGGCCTAAATCTCACGTTATAACAATAAAGAGTATTACGTTAAATAAGAATCAACATACCCAAACACGTGTATAAAGAAGATGAACATCATAAACATCCTATTTCTATTAAAAAATTTGAAGAAAACACACACACTAGAAGTAAGGACTCCAAAATTAATGAAACTTAAAAATCGCCTTCGAGGCAGTTTCCATCTCAGCAAATTTCCGAACCTTCTCCTACAAGAATACTAATTTTAAATTTGCAATCTCACGCCCATGAAAAGACTAGCAGTTAAATTTTATGCCAAAATCATGACTTCAAAAAAGCAAGATGCAGCAATATAAGATGACACAAATAAATATGTAGATAAAGAGAAAGCGATAATGATTTCATACACAGAGGAGACTTCAGGAGGAGCAGACAAAGAAGGGTTCGGGTATTTCTCTTCAATAATACCAACAATAACATCAGAATCAGCAATCCATTTGTCATCAAATTTCATAACCGGCACCTTCCCTTCTGGATTCACTTCCAAGAACCTAAAACAAACAATAACCATCCCAAAAACTCATTTCATTACTACAAACATATTAATCAAAAAAATATATATAATGGAATTGATGTTGGAATTAGCAGTATTTACCACTGGGGCTTGTCACTGGTGTTGATCAAATGCGTCTTGTAAGGGACTTTCTTTTCTTCCAGAGTCATGAGTACCCTTTGGCAGAATGGACCTAAAACATCAAAAGAAAAATGAAATATGAAGGACGAAACTAAACAATCAACAAAAATAGAAAACAGAAAACGAAGAAAGAATTCATATTTACAGTCGCCAAGAATGTCAGGAGCACCGGCAGCAGCCTTAACACAGACCTCCACAGCCATTGATGGATTACAGATGTTTCTGTATCTGACGAATTGCTTAGGGTTCGATGGGAATTGCAACTGAATAAATGGGATAACGCCTGCACACGCTTTTCTGTCCAGAAAGATCTTTCTGCGTGGCTCGTTTGGTAACACTGATTATGTCTTGTTTCCCAATTTTTCCAAAAGTACATTTTTCTCTTCAATTAGACATTCTTCACTAAAATATTATTTCACGTAAATTTAAACTATTTTTTTATTTTTTAACTACACATCATCCATCAATCTACTATTTTAAAATACATTCTTCCAATTTAATGGTGCTCAAATAAGTTCACTACTTTGGTAAATTAGGCTTTTCATCTCAATCGTTGTCTAGAGTTGTAATCATATCTCCATCCTTTATTGCCCGATTCTAACACAACCTTCAACTAATTAGCAAGAATCATCATTTTGAATGTTTTCCATCCAAGTAGCCGTTAAATGGGTTTCTTGACCTCTACAAGATATTTACTAAGCTCCTGTTTACCATCCTTATTTTACATTTTTTTTCTACGGTACTCAATTTTAATAACAAATTCTTCATTAAAACAATATTATACCAAATAAAAAAAAAATTCCTTTTTTAACCACACATTCTTCCTCAATCACTATTCCATAATATATTTTTTCAAATTAACGGGTGCCTAAATCAAATTTGTCCATCCACAATAAAGACTTTTCAGAGTGATGTGAACCCAATAAGGAGATTCTTTGTCCGTGGACAATAGGTAATCACATCACACTCTGTCTTTCACCTATTTTGTTCAAAGTGTTGCTCAAAATCGCTATCTTTTTTTTTTTTTTTTAAATATCCAGGTATCCACCTTACAGTGACTAAATTCTGGAGTCTACACCTTGGCCCTTCAAGCTGAAGACAGGTTAAACCGCAGATTGTGCCACAAACTGACCAGTGCTCAAGAGCCTCCCCAACTGATCTGTCAAAGTGACAAACAAGTTGTTTACCATCTTTGCACCTTGCCTTTTAGTAGAGTTCCTGCCTTTCAGGATAAATCCTGCCTTTCAAGAGTCTTCCAGAAATCGAACTCACGACCTCTGATCTGTCAGCCTTGAAGCACCCTCATCTTTGCCAGTTGGGATGTGTCCTGGGTGGCTCAAAATCGCTATCTTTATTTTTACAGGAAAGTAGTTGTAGTAGCTCAACTATATTTGATCGATCAAAGTAAGTGATTCCTAGGTTACTGAGGTCAATGTAGGGATTAGAGATAGAGACGAATGGATTACAACTGCTTGTGAAGGCATGGAAGCAAAGATCCAATATTACGGGGTTGATTAAGATTTTCGAGGCGTATATCTAGAGGCCTGGATGATGAGATTTGAGGCGAAGAACAGACGACATTCAATTATACCCATGTATTATAGTGTATTATAAATCATTGGGCAAAGTGAGTAAAAACACTTGCGTGAATTGTAAAGATTTTTCTTTGAGGCATATTCTCTCCAAACTTTGTCTTGCTCATGTTCTACCATATTATGTCCATTTTCACTTAAGTTTCAGATGCAGTAATTTAACATTAAGGTTAAATTCGTGGTTGGGTTAAAGGCTGAGTTATTGTGATTCCTCTGATGGGTGGGAACTTTGAGTCAAGGGACCATATAGCATAATCTTATGCATCTTTATTGTTGATATCTCAATTCTAGCATGAAGTTTAAGTGCAGGTAATACTATTTTTTTCCAAAATGCATTTTTTTCTTTCTTCATTTCAACAACACATTCTTTATTAAAATAATATTACACGTAAATCAAAAATTTCTTCTTATTTTTCAACCACACATTTCCCATGAATTTACTATTCAAAAATAAATTTTTACATAAAAATGTCTCTCAAATACCATATATATAACCAATAATTCCTATGAAGAGAATTCAATGTTATAATTGCTCATCAAAATGAATAGATTAAGTAGAATTTTGTGAGTAAATGTGTGATACTATTTAACCAATTATTCCCATGGTTAACTTGTTCCTATATTATCATGGACTCTGTTATAAGACAGGTACTTTTTGATTGTTTGGTTATATAAATATTATAGTTAATAAGACTTTATCTCACATCCTTATTCTTTTCTATTTTAGTGCTTGTTTGATAAGAATTTTGATAATTGATTTTTTTGACCGTTAGAGATAAAGTAGGTCGTACATGTGAAAGAAGAATTCAAAAATGACGACAGGAATAGTGAAATAACAATCAAAAAATTGATTTTAATTGACTTTTAAACTCTAACAAACAAGCTCTTAATATTGTCAAATTCAAATTAGATCAACATATCAAACATATTATCAGTGTCTAGGAGAATCATCAGACATTATGGTCCACTTGTATAAAAAAGAAAAAAAATTAAAGTCACGTTATCATCTACCTTTAAAAAAGAATCACAAACTATTCCACGGATAGCAAAGGGACGAGGGATCCATTTTACTTTGTTATAGTGGGAATATCATGCCATCTTAATCAGATGACACTTCGTAGGAAATTCTTCATGACATATTTTTACCATTTACCTGCCTTTTTCAGTTTTTCTATTCATTTGGCCAAGAATATGTTTGGTATTAAAGTTGCCTTTATATTTGGAAAAATTGCAGTAAATATATCAAACCTTTCATTTAATGACAAACTTTACTTAAACATTTTATTTGTAACATCATAGATATCAAACCTTTAAAAAATTGCAGCTCAAGTCCAAAATGACGATTTCCGTTAGTTTGACCTTAGAAACCGTCAGTTGACCCAAAAAATTAAAAAAATAATAATGTCTCCCAAATAAGCTAAGGACATTTTGGACATAATACATTTCTTCTACTAAATCAAAAATTAAAATCACAACCTACCCCATCTCGTTCTTCCCCAACCCCTCACTACCTTAAAGCCACCCTCAACACACCACCTAAGCTATCGGGAAAAAATAATGCTAGTCAGCCAGTGAAAACACGGATTTTAATTCTTGCTGACGTGGCACTTTTTGGCCCCCCCCCCCCCCCCCCCCCCAAAAAAAAAAAAAAAAAAAAAAAAAAAAAAAAAAAAAAAAAAAATTATCTTCAGTTTTATTTTCAATCACACATTTTTTCAATAAAATAATTTTATTTTTAAACTTTTTTTTTGTACATTTTAGTGACGTATTCTAAAAGAAATCACTATTATAAAACCCATTCCCCCCCCCCCCCCCCCAAAAAAAAAAGAAAGAAAAAATTGAAAAAGAAATAAAAAAATAGGGCTAAAGAAGCGGGAAATCAGAGGGAAAGATAATCCCAAAGGACAAGGTAATCCAAGCCCTTCCCTTTTGTGGCCTCACTCTCGTCGCTGTTCCCTGACTCTCGTGGCCTCCCTCTAGCCGTCGACTGGCCCTCTCGTCACCGGAGCACCTATGAAATTATTGCATCCATAAAGTAGCCATGAAGATGCACCCAACTTTCTATTTTTCACTCTTCCGAACTTATTGAAACGACAAGGTAATTTTTCATTCAAGCAAGCTCAAGTAGCTCAGTAATTATTAATTACCTGTGTCCTAGCATCTTAGCAGACTCTTCGTGTATGAAAATTTTGTTTGATAAGTCCCTTTAATACACACATAACATGATACATCTCGCTTCAAAAGTTATGCTACATCACAATCAAACATACTCCAAATGACTCGAAATTTGTGAGATACCACCTAACGTTTGAAGGAACTCACCACCATAGTCATTTCTGAAAATTCATGTTGCAAGCTTGTCCTTTAAATACGCAAGAGATAAGTGCATGAAAACACAATTATGCTCACATCATAATTTTTCAATAACTTTTGGTTGTATATATGCCATACACTTAATTCGAGGAAAAGAAAATTCAATTAATTTACTTGTGTTTGTTATCAGTATTTTCATTTGCCCACGCACTTAACATGTTCAAATATGGAATTGGTAATGTAGATATGATTAAGAGAAGGCCATACTGCAGCAATACAATCATACTTTTCAAAAATACAAGCACAATGCTCGGGATTTTATTTTAGTATGGATTTGGATGACGATTCACGACTGAGAAACGTATTCTGGGTAGATAATCAATGTAGGCTAGCATGCAAGGAGTTTGGTGATGTGGTTACTTTTGATACCACTTATCTTACTAATAAGTATGATATGCCATTCGCCCCATTCGTTGGCGTCAATCATCACGGAGAGTCAACATTACTTGGTTGTGGATTGGTGTCGAATGAAGACACCGATACCTTCGTATGGTTGTTCAGAACATGGCTTCAGTGTATGTATGGTGAAGCTCTACATGCCATAATTATGGATTAAGATAGAGCAATGCAAAATACAATTGAGATTATCCTCCCGAACACAAAGCATAGATGATGTTTGCGGCATATTTTAAAAAAGCTCCTAGAAAAGTTTGGATACCATGTCGATAAGAGTTTTATATTTGGGGCTATACATTCGTTAGTGTATGATTCCATGTCGGAACAAGAATTTGAAGAAGGTTAGATGGCGATGATTAACACCTATAGCTTGCAGAAAAATAATTTGTTGTCAGGATTATATGAGAATAAAGGGCGTTGGGTGCCTTGTTTTTTGAAAACCACTTTTTGGGTAGGAATGTCAACAATACATAAACGTGTTATTCGATGGATATGTGCATTCGAAGACATCGTTGAAGCATTCGTCGAACAGTACGAACGTGCTCTGTGGAATAAGGTCCAGAAGGAGTTCCAAACTAATTTCAAGTTGTTCTCTCAAATGATACCATGTGCAATACAATTCGAAATGGATGAACAATTTCAGTCAATTTACACTATATCAAAATTCAAGGAAGTTCAAGAAGAGTTCACAGGTCAGGTCTACTGTACCATCATATCTACGTTGGAAAGATCTTATGATACGACGTACAATGTATGGAAGACTATTATGTATGACAGTCATCACAAGAGAAAAACATCCGTCGTCTCATTTGTGAGAGATAATTGTGAAGTTGTTTATAGCTGCCACTTGTTTGAGTTTAGGTGAATACTATGTAGGCATGCAATAGCAGTTCTAGACTGGAATGACGTCACATGTATTCCGAAGAGGTATATTTTGCGGAGATGGAAGAGGGATGTTCGTAGAGTACACACGAGAGTTACAGTAAACTATACTGGGTTAGCTACTACTCCTGCACAATTGAGATACGAAGAGATGTCTAAAGGATTTGCATAGGTGGCAGACCTTGCTACAGACGATGAAATGCAGTCACGTGTAATAATGAAGTAGATAAAATGTCAATGTGAAGATATGATGACCACAAAATCTGGTGGTTGTAGTAATCCTATATCGCAGTGTACCATACAGGTGTCCAATGATTGTGTGGACGTATCAAAATCTGCAAGCGGAAGCATACTTGATCCGAAATTGGCTCGATGAAAGGATGCACCTAGGAAATTTAGAAAAAAAAGCTCATTGGAGATGGCATCGAAGAAAGCAAAGGTATGCTCGAATGTGCGATTTATATTTGCAATTGTTTAAATTGAAAACTAAGCGATTAACTGTGAATGTAGTCTGGCGGGACATCAACCACAAATATGCCACCAAGAAATAGCAATACGAATATGGCTGATGATGCAATGAACTTTTAGTTGGCTCAGCAATATTCCATGTCGACTCCGACATCGTACTTGCACAATGATGTCCTTGTCACAACTGTCCATGCAGACACCGTTCTCCCTTTCGCAAAATTTGCCGTTTGCAAATTTGGTCCCTCCAGCCGCGACTAATGTTATGCAAAGTTCGCAAGGTAGAAATAAGTGTTGCTACATGGTTTTAAAATTCATTTTGTTGTGAATACATTATTAACTATTTGTTATGGTATTCTATTGTAGGTCAACCATTGTCGAACTTCTATCAAAATTTATTGGATCATGGTGGCAGTGGCTTATGACTGAAGCGAGGGCTTTATATTTTGTACTAGTGGAATTTTTTGAAATATTTGTTTCATTTCACACACAAGTAATTGTATTTTGGCAACATTGTAGTGCTCTATTTATTTCAAATCACGGGCTGTATTTTGTACTATCTTGCTGTAGTAATTGCTATGGTTGGTTATCTACATAAAGCAATTGTTATATTTTGGATATGGTTGGTTATCTAAATAAAGCAATTGTTAATTGCACTCTATTTGGCTATGTATTATATCTGGTGAGGATTTTATTTATGTAGCTTAGTTTGTGTTGTGATGTACCATTTCTAGCAGAAACTCCACTTTATTCAAAAGGTTGTAGAATATGGAGTATTATTTTTTCCCAGCGAGCTGTACCATTTTTAGTAGAAACTCCACATTCTACGCATTTTCAGTCAGATTGGAGCAATATTTTTTGCATTCGATGTGATTATTTTAAGACTTAGAAGTTGTAATTGGTGCCCAGATCTTGATTGTGGGTTTTCACAGTTTTTGACATTTGGACTTTGAGCTTAGAAGCAAACGTATGTCTCATGTGGAAATACAACACATAGCCAAAAAATTGTTGCTGCCTTTTTATGTAACTGTGTAGTTTTCTTCATTTTCATTGGCTTTGCATAATTTTTTCTGTCATACAACTAATGATACATTTCAACTAATGTAGGAGATTGCAAGTGGTCTCCCATGTGATTGAATTTTGAATGCTACTGGCAGTTCTCATGTGTTTGTAGCAATGTTTGCCTCACTTAAGCTTGTCAACTTGGAATACATAAACGATAAATTAGCATAAAGTGCACGTAATTAGCATAGTCAGAATGTCTACAAAAGAAGCTTCTTTAGATACGAAGCTATCATGATCTACAATCTCGTACCACAAAGCTCAACTACTTGACTTAATTCATCACATACAAGACTTTCAGCCTCTAGAAATAATGAAGGACAAGCTGATTCATTTTTCATCGAAAAAAGCTTCGATAAGTATCTTCAAGTCAAGTTAGCCGCTTCCCTTACCGTCCACGTCTACAACAATTTTCTCCATCTTGATGCTCACATTCACGGAAATCTGAGCTCCTCTTCGTCTCTTATCAGTACCTGAGATTTGAATATGCAAGATATTTCTTCATCAATGTCGTTCATCGTGGGGTTAACGACCGTTACGCTATTGCTACTACATTGACTGCTTGAGTCTTATTTTACGACCCACTCCTAAAATCCACAATTTTGGCTGCAACAAAGGAATAGTTTCCCCTTATTGTGATTCTCCTTCTTCACCACAAAACATTTCTCAAATCCATGCTTACATCGTGGGCAAGGGCGTTTTCTTTTGTATTCGGCAAACAAATGGTCTTTAGCTCTACAACTATGACAGATTCCGAAGTTCCTTCTGGGCATTCTACGATGGGAATAAAAAATAGAAAACATTTATCAATTCAAGAAATCCACAAATTGTGAATAGCCAACCGGATAAGCTAATTAAGAGTCATTTTTGAAAATAAATTATACGAAATCACAACTACAAGACTGCCTAGACACATCAACCACTACCTAATCACAACAAACAAGTCAATTACTGAAGGACATAGCATTTTTTAATACCTGAATAAGCTGCTTTTATTTAGCCCCTTCAGTTAATTGATAACATTCAACATCGAAGTGCCTTATGGAAGAAATAGGAATGAAAACAACCAAGATTGCAACACTAAACCCATTAGAGGAACAACAAATGTCAAAGAATAACTTAAATAAAATGTAATAAAAGTCTGAATAATTTCACAAAAAGAAAACGTGCAATTAGTTAAACAAAAATTTACGTCCAAGATTGAAGTGTCTATACTCTACTCCAAATTTGACGATGGAAAATTCAAATGCCACCAACATTTAATTTTCAATACACAAGTATAGGGTATGCAGCAAACCCAACAAGAATTCTCCATTACACATTCAAGAAAAAAAGACCAACAAAATTGACTTCATACCATCACCTATATGCGACTTAGACAGCAAATTTAACAAACCCCTAAACTCCAACATTGGAAGGAACATCATAAAAACCCCTTTTCATTTACGTTGATATGAAGACTGGGAATAACCCACTGTCAAGTTGCAAAGAGAGAATTGAAATGCTGGCGATTTTCGAATGTGTGCTAATAAACGTCGAAGATTATGGAAGGAAAACCAAGGAAATAGTCGGTCGACTTTTGGGCTTTCAAATGTTGGATATAAATGGGTTCCCTTTTTGTCCCATTTTTTCCCTCTTCTGTGTCAGCGACTACCGGTGCTCCGATCGGCAATGGTTGCTCCGGTTTGCGAGGTGCGGTGGCAAAACTAAG
Organism: Olea europaea var. sylvestris; assembly: GCF_002742605.1. Lineage (NCBI taxonomy): Eukaryota > Viridiplantae > Streptophyta > Magnoliopsida > Lamiales > Oleaceae > Olea > Olea europaea. The sequence goes on along the minus strand of NW_019264047.1, from coordinate 308,629 downwards.
GGTTTGGGAAGAGAAGAAATAAATGAAAAATTAGTCACCGTTTGTTATATGTTGTTTGAGGTCATAAGCTCTTTTTCAATGGATATGTTTTTCTTTTTCTTTTTTTATTGTGGCTTGTGGGCCACCACAGTAATTTTTTATTAGCTGTTCCCAAGCCTGGTTTTAAACCTGGTTGAGTAGCAGGATTGATCGAAAAATGCCCTTCATACGGGCAATTTAACCCCCTCAACACACTTCAACAAACCATCTGCACAAACATTACCAATTGAGGAAGTAATCAATGAAATTCATCAAGGGTGGCACACAACCTACTTCCAAAATGCACCACCTCCGATCAATTTGATAGTTGCCGACCACAACCTGTTCCTCTTACACACGACAACCAACTCATGGAACAATTTTTGGCCAAAACAATGCAATAGTTGCTCTTGGGAATCGAGCACTGGCCAAAATAATTCACAACTGCTCCTTTATTTCAATTGAAGGGTCCTAAGGCCATCTCCAATGCATCCCTCAAAACACCAAAATGTACAATTTTTTGGTGCAAAACAACTCCAATACAACACTATTTTGCACCACTTTGGTGCAAAGTGTCCAAAGTCATTTTTACCCTTTCTTTTCATTTCCCAAATAAATCGATTAAGGGTATTTGTATTATTTGTACTATATATTTTTTAATAAATAAATTATTATTATTTGCATTTAAAATAAATTTAGAATGTAAAAAATAATAATTAATGAATTAATTAAAAGAAAAAAGTAAAAATATAACGAACACGATTATTTCTTAAAGTTAACACAAATATATTAAAATAATTAAATAAACAATGAATTTTTATATTTATTAATGAATTTAATTTTTTTCCTTGATTTAACATAATAATTTAGTAATTTATGTATTTATAAAATAATTGAATAAATAATATTTCAAATAAATAAATTATTAAGAAGAAAAAAAGAGAAGAAAATGGTTAAACAATGTTCATTTGATGTAAGTTTTGGTGTAATGGTTGAAAATGAATTTTAGTTTGGTACAAAATTTGGTATAAAATTGTGCAAATTTTGGTGTAGTGTTGAAAATGGCCTAAAAGCTTAATCCACCAAATTCTACCGGCCAACATCTAATTCAAGGCCAATAGGGAGCCAATTAATTTGATTGTTGAAGAAATTCCACAGAATTTGAGCACGAAACTTGCAATAGGTCCACAATTTGGCCACTTAGGGTAGGACCCACCACATGACACCATCATCGTTGAATTCTAAACCATCTAAAGCCCCTATGGCGTCAATGCTGCCTACCAATTTCATCGAAAATGCACTTCCAATTTTGAGCCCCCAACTAGCGTTTCGATTGAAGAGGACGACCATTAGGTAGATTTGAGAGGAAGATTTGGTAGAGGTCACCTAAACTATAAATTTGGGTGGTATAGACGTTGGTGTTGATGATGATGATAGCGATAGTGGCCGACAAGTGGTTGGAATAGTTTTGGTTTGAATAGTGAAGGGGTTGGAGAAGAAGGAAATGAGGGTGGGTTGTGATTTTGTTATTTTTTTAATTTGCAATTAATGAGAGAAATGTATTATGTCCAACAGGTCCTTAGCTTATTTAGAAGAAATTATTAAAATTTTAATTTCTAGGGTCAATAAACAATTTCTAAGGTCAAACTAACGAAAACAGTCATTTTGGACTTGAGCAGTGATTTTTTTTTTAAAGGTTTGGTACCTACGGTGACATAAATGAAAGTTTGGACACAGTCTGCCACTAAATGAAAGGTTTGAAACTGTTACAATTGTCCCTTTATATTTTTTTCGTTATAAATCATGTCAAGATATTTTTGACATATTTGATGGTTAAATTTGAGCGGAAGGGTTAATTTGATTTACAGGATATACCCTAATTTGTGATAGCACCTAGGGTTTCATTTGCTCGTTCTAGCTAGGGCAGATACATGGGATTGGACTGGGCTCAAATCCAATTTTGGACCAGCTTTTTTTATTTTTTTATAGTGGAAATTATACCCATCCACATGTTTTAAGATCCAACTTAAAAAATCAGATCCTAAGGTTGTTTATTCAAAAATTAAATGTATTAAAAATTCTAATATTAATAATTTAAATTAATCCACCCAACTCATCCTATCTCACAAACCCCATGCCAACCCAAACCCTAAATCATTTGCCACTTTCTTATTTCTTATAGTTTTCATTCTTACTTCTTCGGCAACACAACCTCCGACAAGATGGCACATTCGATATTAAGGCGTGGCATCAAAGGACCAGTTGCCGCTTCGCGTTGCTGCATGGCACCTCCATGAGCAGATGAGCAGCTCTGCACAGCGCGATACCTCGCCTCTACGGCGTTGCTAGGCCTCTGCGAGTAGTAACAATCCAGTGGTTTACCATATCACAGATCACGACGTTCAATGTCTTATAGTACTATGAAACTTCGATGGTTTTGCTTGGTCATAGATCCCCACGTGCAATGACGATCTAAACTTTTCTTTGGTAGGATCATGGCACCGCTTGCTACTTCTGCGGCATTGCAACGGGTGCGGAGGTTTCAGGTTACCTTTTGCGATGATTTTGCGGCATGTTTTTGCGATGGCAGTGGTGCAGGCGGTGTTAGTCTGTAGAAGTTGTAGTGGTGGGTTTGTGAATTTTTTGGTAGAGTGGTGGTTGTGGTATGGTCGAGATGAAGATAAAGGAGATGGCGGTGTGCGGTGGTAGTGTGTTGTGGGTGTGGTCTATGGTGGTGGTGTGGCGTCATAGTGTTGTGTTTTTGTGGGTGCTGTGGTGATGTTAGCGAGGTTTTAGTGCTCATAATGGTGGGTTCGAGGTGTGGTGATGTTAGGGTGGTTTTATTAGCGGTGGTAGATTGGGCACTGCTAATGGTGGATTTGGAGGTGCATCTAGAGGTGGTGGTTGTAATATCTTAAATTAATGGAAAGAAAAGTCAAACTAAAAAAAAAATGACAAGAGACCAAAAAAAAAAAAAAAATAGTAGGCGGTGAAAACTCAAACCAATCTCTAGAAAATGATTCAGAGAAGAAGAAAGAAAGAAAAGAGAAAGGAAAAAGAAGGAAAAAAAAAAAAGAAGAAAAGAGGAAGATAAGAAAGAAAAAATAGAAAAAATTCACCAACGTGCTAGGAATTAAGTGCTCTATATTATTAGGCTTGAATTTCTCAATTTTGAAAGGTAAGTAAAAAGTTACTCATTGAAAGGTTATATTTAATTTTATAGTTGTTAGATTGTTAGATTAAATTCATTTTTATTGAAGGGGTTAAGTATAATAAATTATGAAATAAGTAATATGAAAGAAAAATTAGTTTTAGTAATTAAAGAGACTTTAGAAATCGCCTAAATGTGAAATACTTAAGTTTTATTATCGCATATTTAATTATTGAAATTGTTTAAAATAGTTAATTGTTGATTTATAAATTATATTATATTTCAGGCGACGATACGGATATCGGGACAGTTTACCAACCGGGTTGATTTTGACGTATATAGTTCTGTGAGTGGAAAAATATTAGTATTTTTTAAAGTATTTATAAGTTAAGTATATTATCAAAGTACGTGAAATTATGTGTTCGATTATATGATTATTATGAAAATCTCTTTTATTATGATACATGTGGAATCTCAAAGATTATTTATGGCACATTTGTGACTTGGTATGTAAAACATGTGATGTTGAGATTTGTTTGGTATGTAAGACATGTAATATTGAGATCGGCCAGAAAAGTACCCATGATTATATATTTCTTCTAGTTCATAGAGGAGCCTTGACCATGTTCTATCCTACACGGAGGGGTTTTGACCTGATATTGGTCTTGATCGTGTACATATAGTTTACAAAGGGGCCTTGGTCGTGTTCTAGAATTGATTACCAGAGGACTTGCCTCTTTCTTATTAGAGGAGTGTGCATGTGATTGGTGGCAGTCAGTACGGAGCACATATCTAGACCCTTCCATCATCACTTGGACATATTTTTGTCGTATCTTTTACGATGCCTATTACTCTCGGTCCTATAAAGATGCAAGGCAGGAGGAATTTTTAAAACTAGTACAAGGGCATATGACAGTTGCAGAATATCAGGTGAAATTTATTGAACTTTCAAAGTATACCCTAGTTCTGGTAAGCAACGAAATTGATAAATGCAGACGATTTGAAAATGAGTTAAGGGAAGAAATCTGGTCAGTAGTAACAGCTGCAGGCTAGAATGTATTTGGCAAATTAGTGGAATCAGCTTTGAGAGTAGGAAAGAGCATTTATGATAGGTCAAGTGGTAGAGAACAAACAATATTCAGAGCAAGCAGTAGTCAGACAATGGTGAGTGTTTCTAGCTATAGATCACCACGGAGGGATAGTACATGATTTCGACCTGGTGTATCCAGTTCAGGTAAATTCAAATCTCGATTCCGAGGAAGTCAGGGTCCTAGATTCAGTCCCAATACTGTACAGCAGCCATTGGCTAGTCTAATTATACTAAGGGTTCTTCTAAAGATCATTTACTCCGAGACAGGGAAAGAGTTCTACTAGTGCCAGACTTTCCTCTTGCCAATTGATAAGTGCATTTTATGCACTTATTCAGACTACATAACTAGGTTTTTATGTCGTCAAATTATTAATTTTTACCTAATTTGTGTTAATTTTCTTTTGTTTTTAGTTATGGACCCGTTTTGAAGCAATTGGAAAAGAAAATAATCAGTTGGCTATTACATTGAGTTTGTGGACAAAATCTCGCGAAATAAAAGATAGAGGATCAAAATTGAGGAGAAAATGAAGAGAAGGACTAACTTGCATTACACGAAAGAATTGAGTACACAAAACTTATTGGACTTGGGCTCCTAATTTGTATACTGAACAAGGGTTTTATTGTTGATGTATATATACACATGCAGCCGAGAGAAAACGGGGGGATACACGCACAAAGGCTGGGGGCTTAATAAAGATATTAGACGGCAGAAAAAGAAGAGAAAATTTGGCCAGCTGCTTTGGGGAGTTAAAACTTGGGTTGAGAATTAATTGTAGAGATTCATACAGGAAAAGCTGAGAGATTAAGCGGTTGAATTGATATTGTCGGCCAACAGCTGGGAGTGAATTAAGTGGGTTGCAAAAGTTGAATTATATATAGACACACCCACAGAAAGCCATAGCAAGGAGCTAGGAATTGGAATATTATATGCACAAAAAGGCGGCTGGAATTAAAGAAATTGAAGTGCTGAATTGTGTATATCATATACAAAACAACTTGAGAGGTCAGCAGCTGGAATGGAAATACAAAAGTGGGCGGCTGATTTGGAAGATTATATATATATTCACGCATAGAATTGGAGATGGACAGAAGGCTGCTGAAGGAATAATTTCAGATTTCTTTGTAAAAGGAATTTGGATGTTGATCACGTTTCGTCAATTATTGGTGATGTCGTTCCATTTTATTTATTTAATTTTGCCGTTATGTTAGGCTAGATCTTTTCGTGCTAGGATTTGCGATGAACCTTATATTATGAATCATTAATCTTGAATTTTATTCATTTGACGTTAAAACATGTTTTTAATTATTGAATGATTTGCATGTATTTTATTTTCTCTACAATTATGTGCGCAATAGTTGTATGAGATTTGTGACTTGTTTTACCCTCGAGAGATGGAAAATAAGTTAGACATTATGTTAATTGTCGTAAAGTCCGATAGGGGATAGAAATATACCGCTATGCTTTACGTGATCTTTAAGTATTCATAAATCTTTAATGCATTTTTATATGTTCGCATTCGTCATAGAAATATAGTCGGGTCACGTGTAAAAATAGGTTTAACTCTACTCGAAAGAGATTGTTAAACAAATTAGGAATATTGGTCTTCATAATTGAATCGTGTTGTCAATTTTATAAAATTCGGATTAAAGGGGATTGATATAAGGGGATTTGGGATCCTAGTACGCATTTCGTTATCATATTTTTATAAAACTTGCATTTAGTTATAATCACGCATTTAATTTAGTTAATTTAGACTTTATATTTATAAGTAGGTTATTAAATTATAATTTAGTTAGCGAAAATATCAAGAATTTCTATTGTTTCGGTTAAGGCATAGATAATTTAAATTTAAACTAATACAACCTCTGTGGGACGATACTTGGACTCAAAAGGTCCACTTTATTACTTGAACGCGACCCGTGCACTTGCGGTGTAGGATTTTAGCGAACACCAATTATGTGGAAGATCTCATCCTGGAGAGTGTTTAAAGTTCAATGGAGTTGGTATTTGCTAACTCTGTGGCCAAGAAGGACATCTGAAAAGGAATTGCCCAATTGTATTCCAGGAGGGTGGCATGGTACAGAAGATGTTTTCTCAACAGATTGCTGGTAGTACAAAACAGAATCAGACTCAGAGAGATGATTTAGCTACCAGAGCAGGTGCAAATAGTGTGGCCCAGTCTAATATCGCAAGCAGTTGTAGTACAAAATCAAAAGGGCAGGTAGGACGATCGAAGACCCAGGGCAAAGTTTTTGCTATGACTCAGCAGGCGGCAAAGGAGTCACCAGATGTTATCATGGCTATGTTATCTATTTTTGATAGAAATGCTTGTATTTTGATTGATCCTAGATCTACACATTCTTTTATGTCATTTGCATTTGCTTTATATGCGAATCAAAAGCCAGAACCTCTAGGTAGTTGTTTGGTAGTGAATACACTAGTAGGAAAATCACTATTAGCAAACAACATATATCGAGATTGTGGGATTAAGGTAAAGGATAATGAGTTGAAGGTAAAATTAATACCTATTGACATACATGATTTCGATGTTATCTTGGATATGGACTTTTTGGCAACAAATCGAGCTTCAGTTGATTGCTTTCGAAAGGAGGTTATGTTTAGACAGTCAGGACAGTCTGAAATTATATTTAATGGACAGTGCAGAATTTTACTGTCTTGTGTGATATCTGCTATTGACGCTAGAAGATTACTCAACAAAGGCTGCAATGCATATTTGGCTCATATGATTGATACGAGTGCTAGCAAATTAAAACTTGAAGACATCCCAGTGGTCATGGATTTTTCTGATGTATTTCCAAAAGAATTATCAGGCTTACCATCAGACAGAGATATGGAGTTCACTATAGATCTGATTCCAGGAACTACACCTATTTCACGAGCACCATATAGAATGACACAGCAAAATTGAAAGAGCTAAAGGTTCAGTTGCAACAGTTGGTAGGCAAGGGTTTTATCAGACCTAGTGTACCTCCGTGGGAAGCAACAATTTTGTTTGTGAAGAAGAAAGATGACACCATACAACTGTGCATAGATTACAGATAATTGAATAAAGTGACAATTCACAATAAATATCCTTTGCCACGTATTGATGATTTGTTTGATCAGCTTCAGGGTGCTTTAGTATTTTCAAATATTGATTTGCATTCTGTATATCATCAACTTAAAATCAGGGATAGTGATGTGCCAAAAACTACTTTCAGAACAAGATATGGTCATTTTGAATTTTTTGTGATGCCATTTGGGTTGACCAACGCACCAACAGCTTTTATGGATATAATAAATAGAGTGTTTCGCTCATGTTTAGATAAATTTTTTATTGTATTCATTAATGATATTTTAGTATACTCGCGAGATCAAGATGAGCACACAGAGCATCTCAGAATCATCTTGCAGACTCTACGTGATAAACAGTTGTATGCTAAATTCAATAAATGTGAATTCTGGCCTATAGAGTTGTATTTTTGGGACATGTCATATCAGCAGAGGGAATTTATGTTGACTCGCAGAAAATTGAGGCAGTGATAAATGGGAAAGGTCTACTAATGTGACAGAAATACGAATTTTTCTTGGCTTAGCAGGTTATTATCGTTGTTTTATTGAGGGATTTTCAAAAATTGATCTACCTTTGACCAGTTTGACTAGAAAGAATGCTAAATTTGTCTGGAATGAAGATTGTGAAAGAAGTTTCCTTGAATTGAAGAATTGATTAGCGTCGCTCCAGTTCTTACCTTTTTAACTCTCGATGAATAGTTTGTGATATATAGTGATGCTTCACGTCAAGGTCTTGGTTGTGTTTTGATGTAAATGGGAAAGTTATAGCGTATGCTTCCAGGCAATTGAAGAAACATGAACTGAATTATCCTACATATGACTTAGAGCTAGCTGCAGTTGTCCTAGCATTGAAAATTTGGAGACATTACTTATATGACAAGAGATGTCAGATATATACAGATCATAAAAGCTTAAAGTATATTTTCGATCAGAAAGAGTTAAACTTGAGGTAAAGAAGATTGTTAGAGCTGATAAAAGATTACGACTGCAAGATTATTATCATCCAGGGAAATGTAGTTGCTGATGCTCTCAGTCAAAAAATATCGAATCCTATGACCCAAACTAATGCAATATGTTTATCTTTGTTTGGTGAGTTCAGATTTTCTCATGCCCAATTATCAGCTACCAGTGTAGGAGCCTTGTTTTCCAATTTTCAAGTGAGGCCTACTTTGATTGAGACAGTTAGAGAAACTCAAACTCAAGATCCAGTGTTGAGCAAATTGAAAGAAGAAGTTAGTAAAGGTAAGCATACAAATTATACCATTCGAGATGACGGAGCTTTAGTTATGGGAAATAGATTATTTGTTCTAGATGATTCGAAATTGAAGGAAGAAATTCTAGAAGAGGAACATAGTTCAGCTTACGAGATGCATCTAGGTAGTACAAAAATGTATCGTGTACTCAAAGAACGCTATTGATGGTATGGAATGAAGAGAGAATAGCCGAGTTTGTATCTAGATGCCTCCTTTTCCAGCAAGTGAAACCAGATCGTCAAAAAACAGTAGGATTGTTACAAACGTTGCCTATTTCTGAGTGGAAATGGAAACACATTACTATAGATTTTCTATTTGGACTTCCATGGACTCAGAGTGGACATGATGACATATGGATCATTGTAGACAAGTTTACGAGGACTGGTAGATTTTTGCCTATTAAAGTAACTTACTCGTTAGATAAATTGGCAAATATATATGTTGATGAGATAATCAGTTTGTATGGAACATTAGTATCTATTGTTTCAGATAGAGATTCTCGTTTCACTTCTAAATATTGGCCCAGTTTGCAGAAAGCTATAGGTACTAAACTTCATTTCAATACAGCTTTTTATCCACAAACAGATAGTCAGTTAGAAAGAACTATTCAGACTTTGAAAGACATGTTACGAGCTTGTGTACTATAGTTTAAAGGGAATTGGGATACTCATCTTCCTTTGATGGAGTTTGCTTATAATAACAGTTATCATTTGAGTATAGAAATGACTCCTTTTGAAGTACTGTATGGTAGAAAATGCAGAACTCCAGTATGTTGGGACGAAGTTGACGAAAGAAAGTTATTGGGTCTTGAATATGTCCAGATTACTATTGAGAAAGTAAAGATAATTTAAAAAAGTTAAAGACAGCCTAAGATAGACAAAAGAACTATGCAAATAGATGTAAAAGAAATCTTGAATTTGATGTTGGGGATACAATTTTCCTGCGATTATCGCCATGGAAAGGTGTTATCAGATTTGGTGAACGAGGTAAATTGAATCCAAGTTATATTGGTCTATATAAGATTGTTGAACGCATCGATACAGTTGCTTATTGATTGGCTCTGCCAATGAAATTGTCCAGAATTTATGATGTATTCCATGTTTCTATACTTCACAAGTACATTCTAGATCCATTTCATGTTTTGGAATCACAACCAGTACAGTTGAAAGAAAATCTTACCTATGAAGAGGAACCAGTTCAGATATTGGACAAAAAGGAACAGGTCTTGCGTAGTAAGACTATTCCTTTAGTTCAAGTCTTGTGGAGGAATCATGCTATAGAAGAAGCGACATGAGAAAGTGAAGAGCAGATGCGTACTCAGTATCCCCAAATTTTCCGCTCTTAGTTAATTGAATTTCAATGACAAAAATTCTTTTAAGAGGGTGAGTTTTGTAATATCTTAAATTAATGGAAAGAAAAGTCAAACAAAAAAAATGACAAAAGACAAAAAAATGGCAGGCGGTGGAAACTCAAACCAATCCACAAATCCATTAATTAATAACACACAACACACACAAGAAAGTGATTCAGAGAAGAAGAAGAAAGAAAAGAGAGGAAAAAAAAGAAGAAAAGAGGAAGAGAAGAAAGAAAAAAAGAAAAAGAAAAAAATCGTCAACGTGTTAAGAATTAAGTGCTCTATACTATTATGCTTGAATTTCTCAATTTTGAAAGATAAGTAAAATGTTACTTATTGAAAGGTTATGTATAATTTTATAGTTGTTAGATTGTTAGATTAAATTCAATTTTATTAAAGGGGTTAAGTATAATAAACTATGAAATTGAGTAAAATGAAAGAAAAATTAGTTTTAGTAATTAAAGAGACTTTAAAAATTGCCTAAACGTGAAATAATTAAGTTTCGGTATCGCATATTTAATTATTGAAATTACTCAAAATAGTTAATTGTTGATTTAAAAATTATATTATATTTCAGGCGGCGATACGGATATCGGGATAGTTTACCGACAGAGTTGATTTTGGTATATATAGTTTTGTGAGTGAAAAAAATATTAATTTTTTTTAAAGTATTTATAAGTTAAGTATATTATCAAAGTACGTGAAATTATATGTTCGATTATATGATTATTATAGAAATCTCTTTTATTATGATACACATGGAATCTTAAAGATTATTTATAGCACATTTGTGACTTGGTATGTAAGACATGTGATATTGAGATTTGTTTTGTATGTCAAACATGTAATATTGAGATCGATTAGAAAAGTATCCATGATTATATACTTCTTCTAGTTCACAGAGGAGCCTTGGCTGTGTTTTATCCTACATAGAGGGGTCTTGACTTGACATTGATTTTGATCATGTACATATAGTTCATAGAGGGGCATTGGTCGTGTTCTAGAATTGATTACAAGAGGTCTTTGAGACCCACTTTCATTCATGGAGGGGGCCAAAGGACCGTAATGAAAGTTCTTAGCCCTAAGGGCGGATTACATATTTCAGTCAAATGATACATTTTTTGTGATTTTTTCAGCATGTTTGATGTGATGAGATTATAGGATGCTTATCAGCTGATGTTTATATCATTATTTTAAGATGATATTTTATAACCTTATATGAATATTTCACTTTTTGACTATAATTACATGATGGTAGCTTGTGAATTATCAAATGATATGAACTTGATTTTCAATAAAAATTTATAAATGAAAAAGTATATTTATTTTGAACTTCTCCACTAACTGAACTATCAACTCATATATTTTCTCAAGTTTTTTCTTATCAGGTAGCAGTTGAGTATCTGGGTATCTTTTGGAGTTGATCCTTTGATTTTGGAGTCAGAGCCACACGACAGAGGTTGTTAATATGACTTCATAGAATATGTAGTCAGTATTTTGAAATGACTTCATAGAATATGTAGTCAGTATTTTGAAACGCATGTTCATGTTTAGATGTGATTTTGCATCGCTTGTAGATACTTATAGGCCTTACTATGTATTTTGTATCCATATGTACATTTCATTTTATTATTTGGTAAAAGTTGAGGTTTCAACTTATCTTTATTGTGTCGTGTTATAGTTTGGGATTTGTGTGAAATCGATCACAAGGTGGTTAGTCCTATTTACAGGGGAGATAACGTCGAAATTCTGCTAGAAAATGATGTATAAAAAGTTATATATTGTACTTGTAGTAGCCTTGATGGTGGGTCCAACTTTTAGTTGGTATCTATCATCGACACATGCTACGTTTAGATCCAATAGTTTTACACGAGGCGGGGTGTGTCAGTGGTGGTGATGTTCGTGGCAGTGAAGGCGGTGGTCTAGTAGTGATTGTGGTTGTAGTGGGGTGGGGTGGGGTGGTGGTGAAGGAGGAGGAGGCGGCAATGACGTGGTGATCACAAATTATTTGGTTGACTATAGCAGTTAAATTGGTTAATCTGTGATCAATAAATGATATGTGACCAATGAAAAAACTAAACTGTGACCAAGAAACAATGTTTCACCTAAAATAATTTGTGACATGTTAAAATTATAATTTGTGATTGAAAAATATGTGACTAACGAAATCGTTAATTTGTAACCAAACTGTATGGATTTGTGATCTTAATCTATTTAATTAATAAAAAATATAATTAATTAATTAAATTATAAATAAATTTTAATAGATATCTAATTTTTGAAATTTGAAACATTTATTCTTAGTTTTGATATTGGTGATACTTAACCTCTTAGCCCCCGTTTGATCCCCATTTTTTGATAATGAAAATGGGAGGAATATTATTTTTTTTGAAAAATGAGTGGTTGAAAAAGAATAAAAAAATTTCGATTCACGTGTAATATTATTTTATTGAAGATTGTGTGGTTGAAAATAGGAGAGAGAAAAATAGAATGTAATGAAATGTAATTTAATGGGGGCCATACGGGGGCTAGTTATAAATTTTTCCTAGTTTTATAAATAACCTATGTCTAAAAAAATTACAGTTTGTGTAAAAAATATAGTCCAAGTCCTAACATTAATTCAATTCCACTCTTAACAAAGACACAAAGCATTTTAATTTCAAAATTCTCATTCTGTTTCTCCACTCGACGGGTTCATCAATAGAACTACTGAAGCATCTCCTCTACCCCTTGTTGAATTTGGTACGAATAAGGCAGGGTATATTTTTCACCGACATATGTGCTCAGTGTTATAAGCATCTCCTCTACTTCAAGGTACAAATAAAATCGAATACTGTATTATTTGGAAACTGGCGAAGGCATTTATTTTCATTAAGTTATCTTTATTGTTAATTTTATCCTTTTTTTTAATATGATAATCTTGTTGATTTTCGACCATAATAACAAAACAAATGAAGAGGCAAAAAAAAAAAAATCAATTGTATTCCAGATCGTAAATGTACATTATATTGCTGAGTATAAATAGACGAATGGACAACAAAATCTAACTGATTCTAGCTGTACAAATTATATACAATGGACATGTGGACTAGATCAAACTAACTCTAATTATTCTAACAGACTAACTGAAGTTCTCGCTTGCATATTCCAGCTGCATCTCTTACACGTGTTGTCTATTACTCACCCTCAAGATTGAAGATGAGGGTTGACAACCCCCATCTTGGATAGTAGAGGAAACAATAAGGTAGCTGGTAAAGCCTTCTTAAAAATGTCAGCCAATTGGTGAGAAGATCGAACAGGCAAGAGCTTGTTAGAACCATCACATACTTTATCTCGAATAAAATGATAATCTATCTCTATATGCTTAATTTGTTCGTGAAAATTAGATTAGAAGCAATATGTTGCCACTTGATTATCACAAAAAAATTAAGGCAAGATCCTTTTGTATGATCTGAAAATCAAGAAGTAGTTGTTGGAGGCTAACACATGGTACTCAACTTCTGCTAAAGATCTGGATATGGTGGATTGCTTCTTAGCTTTCCAAGAGATCAAAGAGTCTCTAAGAAACACACAAAAGCTGGTGACTGATTTTCGTGTATCAAGATAAGAGCCCCAGTCTGCGTCTGTAAAGGCTCTCAATTGATGTGAAGAATGTGCAGAAAACATGAGTCCTTACCCTGGAGTAGCCTTGATATACCGCAAAAGATGGTGAGCTGCATCCAAATGAGGCTGTCTGGGCTGTGAAACAAATTGGCTTAACTTGTGGATTGCAAAAGAAATGTCTGGTCTTGAAATGGTTAGGTAAAGGAGATGGCCAATCAACCTTCGATACATGGAAGCATCAGTAATCAGATCACCCTCAAAAGAACTAAGCTTGAGTTTGGGATCCATAGGTAGAGTGGTTGGTTTGCTAGCCAAGAATCCAGTGTCTTCTAACACTTGCAGAGTATATTGTCGTTGTGACAAAAAAAAAAATACCTCATTAGGATCTGGCTATTTCTAGCCCAAGAAAATACTTCAAATTTCCAAGGTCCTTTAGCTTGAATTGAGTGTGCAAAAAGACTTTTAAACAATCAATTTCATGCCGGTTGCAACCTGTAATGAGAATGTCATCCACATATACCAGAAGGGCAATGAAGTTGTTACCCGAACATTTGGTAAATAGTGAGAAGTCGTGTTACAACCCACATTTTTATCTAGTCAAAGTCAATAGTAGAATTTTCAAAGTCAAGTCAAATGAGGATTTGTATGAAATAAAGCATTTTTATTGGGACTCGATTGACCAAATCATTTTATTTGGGTTTATCTTATAAATTATAAATATATTTTGAAGGTTAAATTTGATATATTTTTAAGTTGGAAACTTATATAATTTTGGAAGTGTTAGGATTAAATGTGATATTAAAAAGGGAGTTGAAGGACTTAGTTTGCAATTATGGGTTAGTGAACCATTTAATTCAACCATTTGACCCATTCTCTCTCAATTTCACACCAAAACACACACACATAGAGTAACGAGAGAAGCAGAGACCGGTAGTGAAGGAAGAAAAAAGGAAAGAAGAAAGGAAAAAGAAAAAGGAAAAGAAGAAAGGAAAAAGAAGAAGAAAAGAGGTAAGGTTAATCTCTTCAAGTTGGGTTTAATTTTTCCACTTTGTTTTTGAGTGATTAAGTATGATTTATATTAAATTTTTAGGGTTTTAACTTGTAGAATAAAATGTCGAATTTTAGATGATATTTGTACGAATTGGAGCTCAAGTTTGGGGATTTCTTCATTTCCAATTTCAGCTAGGTAAGGGATATTATTTTAGCAAACCCTATAAATTTTATTTGGGATTTTTGGGATTAAGTATGTTCATGGAAATGATGATGTTGAGAAAATAATTATTTGGAAGCATGAAATTATGGAGCAAGAGGAAAAATTTAATTAGTTGAATTATAGCAACTTCTTGTCACTTGAATGATGTGGATTGTCACAGTGATATTTGGAAGTGAAGGTTATGTTGATAAATTAGTTATTAGTCAATGGATTATAAAGTGTGATTAGCTCCAATTAATAAAGGAAAATTTGAGAACTTATTCAAGTGTCCAGAAAATTTAATTTTAAGTTCTATCATTAGATATTAAAGTTTCTTGATTAGATAGAGGATAAATTGGTTATTAATATCGTATTTCAGGTGGTGGCGAAGAAATTGGAAACGTTTATCAGCCAATCTAGCTTGTAGCTCATACCTTGTGAGTGCATAAAATTTATTTTTCAGAAATAAGTCTTCTTTAAATTTTAAAGTTGTTTATTTTATAAAGTTGACTTCATAGCATGATTTTCAAAATAAAATGGATTTTATTATCAATTGCTTTTAAAGTTAAATTCAGTTCAGTTAAATTATTTTAGTAGTATGTTATATTCTTATTACATGTTTCAGTATGGTTAAAGTTATTTCTAAAAATCACCAGAAAGTACCCAGGTGATTTTACCCCAGTTTGCACTGATGTGAATGTGTTTCCATAGTGTATGACTAGTTATAGTGATTTTATCAGCTCTGCACTATCATGAATGTATTTTCATAGTGTATGACCAGATTATCAGAGGTCTTTGGAACCCACTCTCGTACACATATAGACTTTGGACCGTGTACTAGGGTGATTAGCCTTTGGGACAGCTCTGCGTACGTATGACCAGATTATCATATTATCAGCTATCAGATTATCAGATTTGAATGGCTTTGCCTTGTACATCGAGATTACTCTGTATATGAGTAAGGCTATTCATTGGGTACTCTTTTTGGTGTGATTTTTCAGTATTTATTCAGTTCTCAGATTTCAGATTATGGAAGTCAGTTAATTCAGTTTTCAGAATAAAGCTTTCAGCTTATACTATTGAGCAGCAGCAATATTTCATAGATTTTCATGAATATCAAATTATTTATATTTGTTATATCTCACAGATACTTATCTAGAATTTAGAATAAAGAATTTTGTAATGTAATCATGTCTAGTTTTTGAAAGTATTACTAGATTCGAAAATTCTCAAGGATTTAATAAAATTGAAATTTTTAGAAAATATGCATAAATGGAAAAAGTTTACTTATTTGGAAATCATCCATTCACTGAGTTATAAACTCATATATTTTTATCATGCTTTCCTATCAGGTGACCGTCGATTTTGAGATACTGGGAAAACTCTGCTGAAGCGAAAGAGACCGTTTCATAGTATTTAATGTATAGTTGGGGGACTCATGTTTATTAAGTACTTTGTCTAATATTTGGGGCGTCATGCACTTTGTAGAAGGGTTTGTAATTGATGTAATGCTTGCATGTAGACATGATGTCGTTGTAAAAGCACTCAGTCGAAATTTGTTATATTTTATTTTAGTTGTGGTGGTATTAGTGGAAGTGGTGGTTTCTAAAACTTTTGATTTGAATGTCTATTTGAGGTTTTGATGATTTTTCAGGTTGGTTTTGTCCATTTTTAAGGTGAAACTCTGTCAAAATTTTCATAGAAATATAGCACAGTCAAATTAGGTCAAATTTGCTTTGGTGGTGGGTCCGACATTTAACTGGCATTTACCACCGGCGCACGACATGTGTCGAGTTAATTAGGTTGAGTCGGGACGGGTCATGTCAAGTCGGACTTTGATTGTTTAAAACCATGAGCAATGAGGGAATTGGAGAATTTAGAGAACCATTGCCGGGATGCCTACTTAAGACCATTGTTCGCGAAATATTTCTTTCGATTTAAATTATCGCAAGTGTACGGGTCGTGACAAGTAATAAAGTGGACTTTAGAAGTCCGAGTATCGTCCCACAGAGAAAGAGTAGTTCAATTTTATTTATTTTAGCCTTAACCGAAACTAATTAAATTAAAATGAATTTTGGAATCAAAAGCCCTAATTTTGGGAGAAATCCCCAAATTGAAAAACCCTAATTTCAAATCAAACCCTAATTTGGGGGAAATCCCCAAATTGAAAAACCCTAATTTCAAATCAAACCTTAATTACTTAAATTCACTTAATGAATGACTCAATTACGAAATGTTATGAAAAATAAATGAAACGTATTGTCAATTTATGAAAATTTATGTAAAACGAATGCACTAGGATCACGAATCCCCAAATAATTACTAATTAAACCCTAATTTCACAATTTTGATAATTCAATAAGAATTTGACAAATCAATGCTCCTAAATCTATTCAATACTCTCTCTCGAGATGTATTGAACCTATTCTCATAAATCATCAGCCTATATCTCTATGGCGGATGCAATTATACAAGAACGCATATAATCTTTTTGTGAGCAATTAAAGATTTACATAGGGCATAGGGGTATATTTTTATCCCCTATCGGACCCTATGATGAATTATATATGTCGAGTTTAATCTAATTTTCTCAAATTCAGAATTAAACCACCAAGTTCACACAAATTAAGTGCACATTAATTGTGGAAATAAATAAACCAATATAATCCATTCAAATATCCCATCGAACTAATAATTCAAAATCATGAAATAGCAAGTTTAATAATAATTACATGGTTCATCGATCACCTAATTGCAAAAATCTAGCCCATCATGATAAAAATAACGAAATCTAACAAAGTATGAATAAAATACATCACCGGGTTATCAAAACTTGAAAAAATCTTGTAAATCTCGCATCAATTCTTGTTCTTGCATTCAAATCCACTCCAAGATGAATGTTTTTGCCTCCCAATTCGTTCGTGCGGCTTCTGGATGTTTTGTTGCTATTTAAACCCGTCCAAATTAGGTTACCAAAGGAGTTGCAATCATATAAGGAAACTGCAAAAGTCGGAGAAAAATTATACCTATGCGACCGCATAGGCATAAGAAAAATGGCGTTTTTAATCCCTGGAGGGTCACTCGCGACCGCATAGGTTTTATACTATGCGAACGCATCTTATTTGAGTCATTTTGATCCTCAAGTTTCATTCCTTCACTTCTTGACCTCCTCTCTTGTTTCTAGTTGCTCCAATGTTCCATTATAACTTTCAATTGGTGCTTGGTTTGATCAATTGCTTGATGTGTTCATCGGGTCAACTTTCAGATAATTGCAACTTGGTCCTTTTTCGGCTCTTTTCTCCTGAATTCCACCATTTCCATAGAATTACCTACATTGCTTGAATTTGACAAAGTTAAGTAACAATTTAATCATTTTACTTGTATTTAAGTCATGTTTGTAATGTAAATAAATATGCAAAAACACACTTATCAACCATAAAAAAAGGTTGATTTCCAACATACGAGGTTAATTCTTTACATTTGGATATTGAGTTCGAATTACAAGAATTCGATTCTTCCTTGAATTCTTAATTTTAGGTTTCGGAAGCAATACTGGGATTCTTGATTGAAATTTTCGACCTTAATTAGAATTGTTCATTAGATATTTTTTAACTCTTTAACCTTTAATTAAGACTGTTAATTAGGTTTAACTATTACAAACTTTTGATTGGAATATTGATTTTAAATTTAATCTTAATTGGAATTATTTGAGTAATTGTTTCATTAATTATTGTTCAAACTTATTTGTGTAATTATCTTTGCTGATTAATTGTTGTTTAAACACTTCTTTTTGCGGTATAATCAGGTTTTGGTAGAATTCATGTTAATTTTATTTTTTTTTGATTGGAAAATAAATTCTAGTAAATATGAATGACATAAAAGCTTTTTTTCAATTTTAAGTGACATGATGTTTAAATAATCTTTAAAAAAAATAAAAAAATCAATAACTGTTTCTCTATCATTCAAATCAATATCGTGCTTAAAAGATTATTGATTTGCATCCGTTGCAAAGCCATATTGGATCATATGCATGATTAGTGAAATTACCAAGTTAATTTATCCATAGATTTCTTAACTCTAATTTAACACAAATTCTAACTCTATTTGTTTTGATAAATTTCAAACGTGGTTGCTCATTTCTAGTTGCTCGACTTTCACAGTTAATGTTACTTCACTCTTGAAATACCCTCACATATTATGCACTTATTTGTTACATATATTTTTATCCAAATGAATTTTCTAGTGTGTTGTTGTCTTCTCAACGTATTATTTTTAATTGTTGAATTGTTGTTGTCTAATCTTTTATTATTGGATAGTTGTTAGCTTATCGACTTATTTAAACTGAGATTATTGTTACTATATCAACTTATTATTAAATAATGTGCATTGTTGTTGCTTCGTCCCCTCTTTTATTTATTTATTTATGTCATTTTTAAATTTTACAAATGAAAGGTCAACCTTCTGCCAGGAAAGGAAAGACATTGTTTTCATTTTTTAGAAAGACAGTTCAATCTAGTGAAAGTACAATTCATTACGGAATAAATGAAAAATGAACATTTAATTTCTACCGTGCAACACTTTATGAAGAGAGCTTGCTGGACAAATAGATTTTGGGTTTGTTTGATAGTTATTTTGAGAATTAATTTTTTGATCGTTAGAGAGAAAAACGGGTGTTACTATGAGAAAAGAAGTAAAAAATATGACGGCTTGAAAGTGAAATAACGATTAAAAAATTGATTTTTTGGAGTGAGAAATCAATACCAAATATGTACCTAGATTTTATCATAGATAAAAATTATGTTTCAAATCCTCGACGTAAGCAACTCAATACTATTGTCCTTCAATATATATATATATATATATATTTATTTATTTATTATATTGACTTGCTCAAGTTTCAGCCAATTTAACGAAAATTCCGAATCCACCCACCCCTACTTTCAAGCAAGATGAAGATGGTCACATGTTCATGAGGCACCGCCAGCACAAGGCCATTATACTAAACACGTAAGAGACATTTGTTGTGACAGTCGGAGAAAAAACTAAATTAACTTAAAAACATGCCGTGAAATTGCTGAATTTGGACTGGCATCTCGTTCTATACGACGGCTAGAATACTGAAGAATTTCTAGCAGAAAAGATGATGGCCATAGCTATGTTTTTTGTTCGTAGGAGATAATTAATCTGGCCGGCGGGAGCTCATTAACTCAATAAAGACTACAGTCCTCCGTTAATTTCCGTGTGAATGACACTGGAATCAAACACAGCCCTCTTCTTTGTAGATCAACTCCTTTTTCTGCTCCCTGTATATGAAGCAAGTTCTGCACACAAATTAACACAAGTAAATCGAAGTAGTAATTTTCGATATAATATAACCTTTAAATTTATCCTCTTGAATTAGGAAATATACACATAAGTTCTAAGTTCAGTCTATCAGTCTGGATAAGCCCAAAAAGTAATAAGTGAAAAACCTGAACTTGATCTTGAAGGACGTTGATAGAAATATAAGCCTCGAGAAGCACTGAAGCCGTGTCAGTCTGCAAGTGGACCGAAATTTAAACTCAATAAGAAATAACTTGATTCACGAGAAATCTTAATGAAAATAGGATTACTCTGACAATTGCGACATTTTCCAGTCAATATCAGCTTGAATAAGCTTGATCAATAACAAAAATTTGAATAGATTCAAATGTTTTTATGTACTGCTATTTCGAGGTCAACATATTAAACATATATATATGTTAAGTTGTGGAATTTAATTATTGTCACTGTTTGGAATCAGTACTCGAATCGATCTCTGCTTGAGATCGCCGTGGGGGCACCCTTGAATCAAAATTTCAATAAGGATAGTTTAGGAATTCACATCTTTGTAAATTTCAGTTTTACCCTAATATGTTTTATAAATAAGGAATTGTTATTGAACTTTTGTATTATCATCATAAAAGAGATATTAGAGAAAAGAGGGTGTGCCTTTTTTTCTCTTGTAAACATTTTTTATCATAGTGAATTACTACAGCAGTAGAAAAGAATATAGTTTCAAATTGAGATGAAACTCTATAAAATTGCTTTTTTTTTGAGTGTCTATTTCTCTTACAGAAAAGTGATTGCTCTAGATGAAATAGAATTATGATTTCTAATTCTGAGCTATCCAGTCCTATTGATTCATTACTCTGTATTAGTATCACACCTTGCCGTAAGGAGAAACTAGCTTCTGAAGGGCTGTGATCTTGTCCGTCAACTTCTGGCTTCTCCTTGTCGGCACCTAGCGTATGCAAATTATACAAATTAGTTTTTTTTTATTAACACTATTGACAATTTTTGAATTCCTATCAAAACCCCTAATAGAGAATAGTAATGTGAGCCTACACGTGAGCCCACGCACACACACAGAGTTACATACCCTTCGTCTTGTGATTTTCTCTCCCTCCATGTCTTCTTGAAAGAACATTGCTTTCTTCAATTTTTTATCAGTAACCTCAGCTGAACGTTTTCTTGTATTTTGTGTAGGCAGTAATTCCTATGAATTAAAAAAATTAGACTGAGAAGAAAATTGTACTCACCAGTCTCAATCACTGTATTCTTAATAACAACAAAGTTTTGGTCCAACGAAGGCTAATAACTATGGAATTATTTATTGTTAGTGTTAGACTTAGAAACTATAAATTAATCATTGATGAAATAAAACAAGAAAGGTATAAGAGGATTTGTATAGCTTAAAAAAATGAAAAGAATTACTTATATAACAAGGAAAACATGAAATTAATCGTAGATAATCATGAGAATATAATGAAAGAACGATGAAAATATCATGAAATTCATGTTCTTAGATGCACAGAAATTTCAATCAAACATGCCAGAGAGTGTAAGATTTCCATACATTTTCTTTTTGCTTAACTGGAAGAGCATTGCCAAGGGACACCGGCGGCTGGAAAATATTATTATTGTCAAAAATCGGCATTGAAGTCGAATGACTTTTTTCTACAAATGGAGGGCAATCTAGTCTTTCTATTGGCATTGTCAACGGCGGTCCTGAAAAATTAACATGTAATTAAGTGCACAAGATTCTACATAAGTGGATTTTTTTCATAAAATTAATGATCCATAGGGACATTGATCGAACCTGATGTATAGTCGACAGATGATTGAGAATACATACTAACTATTTCACCAAACAGACTATGCTGATTTTGCGCATCTAAATCCATGCAAAAGCTGCTGTCATACGAGTTCCCGTTCGGAATACGCAAACTAGTACATATTACAAGAGTTTTAATGTACCAAACGTTGATTTAAATGAATACCAAGAATTTAATAGTAAGTGACTTACAAGTTGCTGTCTATCTGTGCAGGAATAATATTAGAGACGGCCTCGTTGTAGCCTGAAATTTGAAAATACATATGAAACGTGAATTTCATTACAATTAATGTAAGTACTATGATTTAGTTCGAGAAATACCTACATTAACTAATGTTTGTAACTTACCAAAGCTGTATAGATGTGATGACACCTGAGGGAAAATGACATTCTTCATATTTGAAAATTTGACAATCTTTTGTAACAATCTTTTGTATACCTAAACAGATGAAAAAGCTTCTCAATGTATTTTTAACATTTCAGACAAGGAGACAGTACAGAAATCCCAGTAAAGAGTAAAGTTTATTTGCATTATAAAGTTGGGTTCTCGAAATTCTTTCTTCCTGATAGACACCGGTATACTAATGGATTCATCAGTCTAATCCGATTATGTACTTTGCATGTAAAAGTATGAATATCTTTTGGAAAAATATTATAAAGCATGTTTTGGCAATAAAAACTTCAATGCTTAATTAGAAAACCTAATATTTTCATCAATGGCTGTGAAAGTTGAAGAAAAAACAGGTTTTTTAAATAGTATTCAAGTTAGTTTCTATTCCCCTACCTATATATGATGTGGTTGTGAACAGCACATAGAGCTCGTCTTCGATCTGCACAAACTAAACTTTATTCTCAATAATAGGAACTCCTAAGGTATCTTCAAAATGTTTGACGATTGTCCTTTGCTTATATAGGAGTTGTACAAGTATAGTCATGTATAGGTTTAAATGTTAAATTAATGCATGGCAGGAAACTAGACAAAGGAGTTCAATATCGAACACGACAAGGACGGTTCTAATTAATTTGGCAAATGTTTGTTTAATTCCATTTTCAACTAAGTTGACTCTTGTAGGGATTGACAATAAAGAACAGATTTTTGAATATTAGACAAAAAAAGACTTTAGAGAAAAGAAGACATTTTTGTATCAGTTAGGCCGAGAAATACTTTATTAATACGATTCATTTTTATATTGCAAAACCAGATTACCCCAATTCAGATTATATAATGAGGGAGTATTTTAACTTTGAAATCTATAAAAATCAATAATTTCATACAATCAATGTAATTTTTGCTACAAATGGCGTGTACATTATTTAACAAGTAATCATGTCGATTTTCTGAAGTAGTGTTGTCCGATAATGCATATGAAGCATCGTTATTAAAGGAAAAATCATATATCACTTACATATGAAACAAAATAGTAAACATATAAGTGATTGATTTACTCTTCTCAGTAAAGATGTATTTTAAGCTATTGCAACAAGATAAGCATATTTATTTTGTATTCGATAAGTTGGTATACACATACTCAAACGAACAAATCGATCAATCTAAATTTCAATGAACAGTTGAATTTCAAGATGAGTATATTGAAACGAGCCACCATCATACAAGGTTGTGTAAAAATATCCCATCCCTTAAACAAAAAGAATAATTAATCAAATTTAAAAAAATTTGATTATAACAAGATTTACCTTTTAAATGGAACTCCAAAAGACTAAACTTAGGTGGAAAATCAACGGTTGGATATAATAAATGATACATTTGGTATGTTGACGTGGAAGACACTGGTATTCAAACAATTAGAAAATTCGATTTGTTTGGCCTAGTTTACATTTTAATACACTGCTTCTTTTGTCTTCCTTACCTTGTTTTTGTTGCTTGTTTTAGTATATTGCTCAATGTTTGTTGACCTCTTCACTATATCAAAATAAACTGGCTTAATTTATCCCACCTGAAACTTATAGGACCAGGACATCTCCAGATAAATACTATTTATCAGCATTGTTTATAACTGGAGTCCATCATTCAACAAGAAAGGATTAAGAGTCAACATTTTCGATCGGAGTTCTTTTAATTTTTACTTTTTTGAAAGAAAATGTAATTATAAATCCGCTCAACTTGTGAAATATTTACATGTTACTCTATTGAATTGCCGGAGCTTGAGTTTTATCAATCTGTAACCGGACTGTTCTCTATTTTTCAGTCGAAATATTGCCTGTTAAATAATTATTGACATATTGTAACCGGACTGTTCTCTATATTTCCACGGATAGGGATTTTCTGTCATACAATCTTGTATTTTAGGTCCTGTTTTCTATCGTTGACAATAAAATCTTTCTTAAAATATTGAGCAGCAGACATATTTTGTAAGGAAATATGTTAAACAAATCAAATGTGGGCTGTTCACGCATATCCTATATCTATGACTCGTAAGAATAGTCAACCATTTAAAAAATTAAATCATTATTTAATCAACAAACAAATATGTTTGTTGGTATTTCTACCGACCGATGATCCATGCAGGCCATAGCTCATAATTAAATTAGCTAAGCAAATATTAATTATCATAAAAATATAGTTATTCACTAATCGCCAACTGTCACTAAATGAGTAAACACAACTTATAGGCATGGTCTCGTGCAAGTGTTTCTATTCTAGTTCAGGATTAACCAGCATTTTTTTTCCCATAAAACCACTCTAGGTGGCATATTTCTGTCAATAATAAAAAGAAAACATAATACATGAAAAGAAACCAAAAAGAAAAAAACAAGAAAAAGAAAAGCAGGGAATACGTATTTAGTTTTCTTGGTTTTGGGACACATTTGCACGGAGTTCCCGTTGTGCTTTATCTTTCCTTATTCAAACCACCACAAGGATGGATGGTAGGGGTGAACAAATAATAAATCCATCATAGAACTGAAATTATTCAATTTTGAAACAGTGCGTCTCGATTTTCATGGACCCGTAAATGTTTCTATTCAAAATCAAATCAAACCGTTTTGAAATTGTTTGATTTATGTTTATATAGTTAAAAAAATTGTTTGAAACCAAACAAAACCGTTCACACAATTTTTTGGGTTTATTATTTTGATTTTTACTTCAACAAATTTACTTTCTAGGCAGCTTCAGTTATTCTTAGAATGTTTCAATTAAGTGTTAAGATTTTAGACCAAAATATTTATTCTTCACTTGTTTGAAATATGTTAATTTTAAGTAGCTAAAGCCATGATTTGAAAAAAAAAATAAAAAATGGTTTGGTTTGGTTTGGTTTAATTTGAAAAATTTCAAATTGTTTAACGTTTGAAAATAGTTAAAAAAAAAAATCATCAAAACAAATTGTGTATGTCCCTAGTCGACGGCATATGACCGACCTCGAGTAAGTGAAAAGTAACATGATAATTTAACTAGCTACAAAGATTGGAAGAAAAAATCCAAAATTGTATCTCATGTGACTCCTCATTATCATACATTGCATGTAATATTTTAAATTAATAATATTGAGTTAGTATATATAAAAAATTTAGATTTGTATGAATTGTATTGAGTTAATATTTTTGCATATGAGTTAAGATACTAATACTAGGGAAATTCTGTGTCTCTTTTTTTAAAAGGGTCACGGTCTATCTCATTTGAATTTTTTTGGATCAATAAAGAGATGCATACATGTGTGTAGTGAAATTTTGAATGTGAATATGAATTCAAACCTTACTTTAACTTAAAAAG
>NW_019264047.1:271568-282857 GCF_002742605.1 Olea europaea var. sylvestris | reverse complement strand
TTTTTTTTTTTTTTTTTTTTTTGAAGGAGTTAATATATATCATTACTAAAAAGTATCATGTCTCTTTTTCGTAAAAAAGTAACACATGATGTCTCTTTGAACCAATACTCCTATAGTATGATTAGCTCTTAATACTTTAAAAAGAGAAAAGAAAGATTAAAGGAGAGTGACAAATATTTAAAAAAAAAAGGTAACAAAAACTCAAAAGTAACAAAATCTTAAAAAAAAAAAATGACAAAATCAATTTGTGGGCTTTTTTCGGAATTTCAGGGTTTTGGGCGTAATTAATACGAAAATTTGTAGTTCTATTTAGTTTTAAGGGAATTAATCTAATGTTTTATTTTTTGAGGGTAGTGAACCTAATTTTTCCTTATTTTATAAGAAAAATGTATGGTTGAAAATTGTAATTGAATAGAGAACTGGGAATTTTTCTATATTCATATTCATTGGAAATCACGCTATATATATATACACATGTACAATCTATCTAAGGTATGCTAATTTCTCTAGTTAATTACGTTAATTTAGCTATTGAAATTAGGCTAATTAGAGACTAATTAGGCTACTGTAATTAGGCCTAATTAGAGACTAATTAGCTCGTAATGTTAGCCTATTATTTTGTAACTCTCCCCCTCAAGCTGGAGCATAGATATTAATCATGCCCAGCTTGTTACAAAGATACTCAACCCTAGTCCCATTTAACGCTTTTGTGAAGATATCCCCAAGTTGCTCTCCAGTCTTTACATAACCAGTAGAGATTATATTTTCCTGGATTTTCTCACGAATGAAATGACAGTCAACCTCAATGTGTTTAGTCCTTTCATGGTATACCGAATTTGTGGCGATATGAAGGGCAGCTTGGTTGTCACACCAGAGTTTTGCTGGTACCGAAGGCTTCAATCCAACCTCAGCTAGAAAATGTTGTATCCACAAAATTTCACATGTAGTCTGGGCCATGGCTCTGTACTCCGATTCTGCACTGGACCGGGATACGACATTCTGCTTCTTACTCCTCCAGGACACAAGGTTTCCACCAACGAAGATGCAATACCCTGTAGTAGACCGTCTATCAATTTTAGATCCAGCCCAATCAGCATCTGCAAAGCCTTCAATGCAAAAATGTCCGTGATTGTTATACACTATACCAAGGCCAGGAGCTCTTTTCAGGTAACACAAGATCTGTTCCAATGCTGTCCAATGTTTTACTGTAGGCGCAGACATAAATTGGCTAACAACACTGACAGCATAAGCTATATCTGGACGAGTCACTGTGAGATAATTTAGTTTTCCCACTAGTCTCCTGTACTTTTCTGGATCATCAAAGAAATCACCATCATCTTTTGTAAGATGTACATTAGGAACCATTGGAGTGCTACATGGCTTGGCTCCCATCTTTTCGGTTTCTGTGAGCAGATCAAGTACATACTTTCTTTGAGACAAGAATATCCCTTTTTTTGCTTCTTGTTACTTCTATTCCGAGAAAATAATTTAGTTGGTCCAAGTCTTTTGTGTGAAATTTGGTATGCAGAAATAACTTGAGAGAGGAGATTCCTGCACAATCATCTCCTGTAATGATAATGTCATCAACATAAACAACAAGAAGAATAATGCCAGCTGCTGACTGTCTGTAGAAGACTGAATGATCACATTTGCTCTTCTTCAACCCAAACTCCTAAGCTACTTCACTGAACTTGCCAAACCAGGCACGAGGACTCTGTTTTAGACCATACAGAGATTTCTTCAGATGACAGACTTTCCCATACTCTCCCTGAGCAACAAATCCAGGTGGTTGCTCCATATACACCTCTTCTTGGAGATCACCATGAAGGAATGCATTCTTGATATCCAATTGGTGTAAGGGCCAATCTTGGGATGCAACAATGGATATAAATAGGCGGACAGAGGTAAGTTTGGCAACCGGAGAGAAGGTATCCGAATAATCCACTCCATAAGTCTGAGCAAATCCTTTTGCAACAAGTTTGGCTTTAAGTCTTGCTATAGAACCATCTGGATTGACCTTGACAGCAAAGACCCATTTGCATCCCACAGCTTTCTTGCGTTTAGGCAGATCTACCAACTCCCATGTGTGATTTTCATCTAGAGCGTTTATCTCCTCAAACATTGCATTCTTCCAACCAGGATGACTCAAGGCTTCTTTTACTGTTCTAGGCTCAGAGATTGAATCTAAAGAGGTAATTAAAGAACAAGACGCAGGAGACAGATGGTCGTAAGAAATGAAGTTAGCGATGGGATAAATAGATTTAGGGAGAGTACACTGGCGTTTACCTTTGCGAAGACTAATGGGAAGGTCAAGGTCATTTGGAGAATCAGATGACGAAGTAGCCGGTGCAGGACATATATCATTGGTCTCTTGCCTTCTGGAATAAACGTGGATAACAGGTGGCTTTACTTGAGTAGGAGATTGCTCATTAGATATTCCGGGAGATGTGAGAGAAGCGCCATCATCTGATTGCTCAATAGGAGCACTTGGATGTGTGATTTGATAGATTAGTCACTCATCTTTCTCTCCCTGACTTGTAGAGATGGAGGGAGAGGAGAAGAATGGTGTATTTTCTGAAAAGATCACATCAGTAGAAACTAGGTATTTATGGAGATCAGGTGAGTAGCATCGATACCCTTTTTGAAGACGAGAATATCCTAGAAAAGCACACTTCAAGGCTTTTGGATCCAGTTTAGTAACGGATGGCCTTACATCACGAACGTAACAAGTGCTTCCAAATACCCGTGGTTCTACTGGAAATAGTGACTTGTTTGGAAATAGAATACTATAGGGAATATCCCCGTTAAGTACTATAGATGGCATGTGATTAATCAGAAAACATGCTGTAGAGATGGCATCCGCCCAAAACTGCTTAGGAACCTTCGTTTGAAACAGAAGAGCTCGAGCTGTTTCAAGTAGATGTCTATTCTTTCTCTCAACAACTCCATTTTGAGAAGGAGTATCAATACAAAATGATTGATGAATAATCCCATGTTGAGTCATGTAAGTCTGGAATGAGTCTGACATATATTCTTTTGCATTATCACTTCTTAGTATATGCACAGAAGTATTAAATTGGGTTTTAATTTCAGCATAAAAGGTACAAAAATGAGAGAACACTTCAGATCGATTTTTCATAAAGTAAATCCATGTCATTCGAGAAAAATCATCCACAAAAGTAATAAAATATCTAAACCCAGTTTTAGACACAACAGGACATGGTCCCCAAACGTCAGAATGAACCAACTCAAAAGCAGACTCAGCTCGTTTATTAATTCTCGGACCTAATGAGCTACGGTGATGTTTTGCAAAATGACATGGCTCACAATCTAGTGAAGATACATCGTTGAACTGAGGGCATAGTTTCTTCAATGTAGACAGAGATGGATGTCCCAACTGACAATGTGCTATAAGTGGGGCGCTGGTACTGAACAAGCAACTGATCGAGGCACCCACGTATCAAGAATATAGAGACCATCAGATACATGTCCTTTACCAATAATCTGCTTCGTCATAAGATCCTGAAAAAAGCAATGATCAGGAAAGAATGAGATACAACAATTAAGATCCTTGGTAAGTCTACTTACAGAGATCAAATTAAAAGCAAGTTTTGGTAGACTCAGAACAGATGACAAGGTAATAGAGGAAGTTGGTTTAACAGTCCCAGATCCCACAATGTTATAGGTTGACCCATCAGCTATGGTAACAGGAGAAGGAGCTTTGTGTGATCGAAAGCTAGAGAAGGTACTAGAATTACCTGTCATGTGATCTGTGGCTCCTGAATCAATTACCCATTTCTTTGAAGAGAAGATAAGACATGTTTTACCTGACTCAGCAAGGGCAGTAACTGGAGGGGATTCCTTTAGTGATTCTTGATGCTGAGAGAATTTGGCATACTCATCACCTGATATCATAACAGTTTTCTCAAAAGATGAACTAGGAGTAGCAGCAACATTGGCGATCTGAGTTCTCTGATTGCGATTTTGCAATTTCCTACAGTATGGCTTGGTGTGGCCTGGTTCATGGCAGTAGTAACACACAACGCTGCTTGAATCATATTTACGGTTATCAGTATTCTTGTTTCCTCTTCCCCTATTGTTGGGCCTCCTTGCATAGTAATTTCCCCTCCTTTGGTAACAAGAACATTATTTTCCTGAATAGGTGATGTATTTTCAGTGCGTAGAACTCTACTGAAGACGTCTTGAAGAGAGAGAATTTCAGAGCTAGAGAGAATTTGAGATTTGGAAGTCTCGAATTCAGGAGGAAGACCAGCCAGGAAGCTAATAACTGCCATTTGCTCCCTTTGAATTTGCTGAACTTTGACATCAGTGCTGAATGGCAATAGCATATTAAGTTCTTCATACGTTCTTTTGAAGTCCATGAAATAAGTTGTGAGGGACTTGGTTTCCTTTTCAGCACGGTAAAAAGCCCTACAAACTTCATAAATTCTTGACACATTTCCTTTGCCATAATACAAAAACTCCAGATAGTCCATTAGCTCTTTTACAAATTTGCAGTGATTAATTAAACCAATTACCTCACTGTCAATAGAATTTCTGATTTGTAAAAAAAAGTTTTGCATCTTCTCTCAACCAACTTTGTTTTGTATCATCTTTAGGTGGATCTTTATTTAAGTGATCATCTTTGTCTATGCTCCGTAAATAGATTCTAATCGTCTTACTCCATTCCAGATAATTAGTGCTATTCAATTTATGTTCAGTGATTTTGGACATCACTGGAATGATCTCGCTCACAGATCCCTTGAACTCAGTCATCTTTCAATTATCCAATAATAGGCAGATTGAAAGACTCAATTAATCCAACTCAAACAAAACTCCACAAATAATCCACCAAGTCTAACAGCCCAAAGTTAAAATAAATATATATCTAATATGGCCCAATTAAATAGATCACGTGTGTAGAGCCCAATAGAATATAATTACCCAACTCACCAGAAAAGAAAATCCCGTAATTCAAGATGGCCGACCAGAAATTTTTCGTCCACAAAACAACGTCTCAAAGACGCGAACCAGAGGCACGAACCAGAGGCGCATACTCCAACCCAAATGGCGACCGAGGGATTTCAGAAACTACCGGCAACCCAATCGATCTACCCAGCAATCCAATCGATCTGCTGGCTAGAAACCAAACTGCCGGCAACTAGGAGTGAAACCCAAATGCCGGAATCACAGATGATGCCGCCAGAAATCCGGAGGCAAAGGGCCGACCACAGTGAGGTCGACACGCAAAGATGTCGCCTAATTCAAAGAACCGAACCACGGGTAAGATGGTTCATGGCTCTGATACCATGTAATTGAATAGAGAACTTGGAATTTTTCTATATTCATATTCATTGGAAATCACGCTATATATATATATACACATGTACAATCTCTCTAGGGTATGCTAATTTCTCTAGTTAATTACGTTAATTTAGCTATTGAAATTAGGCTAATTAGAGACTAATTAGGCTACTGTAATTAGGCCTAATTAGAGACTAATTAGCTCGTAATGTTAGCCTATTATTTTGTAACAAAAATAAATTTGGAGAATAATAAGTTTTTTAAAGAATGCAGCTCAAAGAGGGGCTAAAAGTTGTAGGCAAATTAAGTGATTATTAATTAGACTTAGGGACTATTTGGCAACTTATTTATTTATTATAATATTACAAGATATATATTACGATTTCAATATTGCATTACGTTTTGGAAGTTAATTTTTTTTTTTTTAAAGGCCAACCTTAATGATGAGAATTGAACATGAAGAAACCTCTATAAAAACCATTTTAGCCTGGCACTTTTTCTCTCTTGTTAATGCCAAAATGTTTCCATTAATCTTTTTAGCTTAAGAGATATTAGAGAAAATAAAGTAGAAGAAGAAAA
This sequence comes from Olea europaea var. sylvestris, assembly GCF_002742605.1. Classification (NCBI taxonomy): domain Eukaryota; kingdom Viridiplantae; phylum Streptophyta; class Magnoliopsida; order Lamiales; family Oleaceae; genus Olea; species Olea europaea. The sequence continues at coordinate 276,974 of NW_019264047.1, read as the reverse complement.
GTGATTTCAACAAGTATATATTGTTCAAGTTTGAATGTTATTTTGCAAGAGATCGAGTGCTCATTTCATTTTTCAAGTCAAGGAAAGACAAAATTTAAAAGTTACAGTCGTGATTTTATGTTTTAATTTTACTATAATGTGAATAATGATCCTAATTTCAGATTCAGATGGGCAAAAAGGGGTCCTAATTAGAGAATGAGACGAAACTAAGTTAATTTATAGCACTACAATGAGCATTGATCTACTCGAGAATGAAACAATCTTGCTCAAAGAGATGGTCTAATTGAGATTGAAATCATCAATCTAATTGAAGTATGTCAGTATGTCACATTATATTATCTGAAGTAATGGAATTATATTTATGTCTTGTTGAATATTATTTTATACTAACTCTAATTAATTAAGTTATATAGGTGTTCGATAGGAGGAGGATAAAGTTGGTCAAGACTCTTGATACTAACTAGACGTGTTCTTTTCTTTGATGGTTCATTTTTGACTTTTGATGAGTATTTTAACGGATGAATTAGTAATTATATTTGCTGTTCTTGTTTCTTTAGTATGGTTCCTAATCATGTCAAGTTCCTTGGATTATTTACAAGTCCTATACAAGCTCTTGTTGGGTGATAATAGGCCCCTCTCACTCCAAAAACTAATTCAAGAGGTGAAACATTCCCCCACACTTATAAATTGAATATCAACCTCATCCACAAACGATGTGGGACAACATAAACAATCTCCCCCTCACACATTGAGCTTTGCGGAAGACCAAACACGTCTCCCCCTACACATCGGGCCCTATGGGAGACCAAACCTGCCTCTCCTTCACACAAACTCGCATCTCTGTGATTGTTGTGTCAAAGACTTGTTGATAAACCGGGCTCTGATATTAGTGTTGGATGGTATTGATCTTCTCTCATATCAAAAGTTAGCTCAAGAGGTGAGACTTTCCCTCACACTTATAAACTGAATACCAATACCATTCACATTTGATGTGGGATAACCTCAAGAGCTCTTACTTTTGCAACTCTAACCACAGGTGAATTTATGTAGGGCCTCATTTAAACGGTCTCTTTTTGGTTTTTCAGCTTTCACAAAACAATTTATGTGCGGCTCAAGATAATTACTAAAGGAATAAATGTAGAACAACACGATGTAGGATATAAAATATAAAGTATTAGGAATGATAAACAAAAAATTACTATATTAGCGAGTTGTAAAAAAAGGAAGAGATCTAATAGATCTTCTTGGATGTATGTAGTAGCGTTGTCAAGATTTTCATGTGGATGTGGAATGGGGGCGAAAAAATGTTTGGTAGGGGTGCAGCTTTCAACTTGTTTGTACAAAATCAACGTATATGTAGCAGAATTATTATGTATGATTTCTATATAAATCAGGGACGGACTCAGGCCCAACATATTTTTTTTAAAGGTATTTTTTAATTTTTTTGGGTAAAAAATCAGTTTTTTATGTGTAATTTTTTTCCCACGTAATAGCTCGATTTGAAATTTTATAGTCCGGTCTTAGATCCAATCCTGAATCCGTCTCTGATGTAAATCCAAAAAAAATCAAAAATTTGCCGAGGCGATCGCACCCCCGCTCCCATGTGAATAAGTCACCGGATGTGTGAATTGTTGGAAAGTTACTTCATTTTTATTTTATGTTTCGTAAATCATGCATTTGGGTGTGGAAACGGAAATCAGATAATTTCAAATTCAAGGTTTGTTTTCATTTTATACATTTGAAATTCTAATTGGAATCAGATTTTTCCTCCTGGAATTGCAATTAAAGAAACCCGGTTTAAGTTTGCAATTACTATTTTCTTCTTCCTAATTTGGATTCGAAGATATAAATCCATACACATAAGTAGGAACTTGCCTTCTTTACTTTAGGACACTGGACTCAAGTATTTAGACCCCGTTTCTATAAACATGGTTTCAGTATTCCCAACTTTCAAGGTCTCTGGCTTCCATATGAATGTAGGTTCGAGTTTTGACTCTAATGCTACAATTATTGGTGCAGTGACATGGAATGTAGTCGTTTAAACTGAAATAGGATGTAAATTTATATTTCACAAGTTTATGCCGAAACAATTTCGAAACCTTAATTTTGTTCTTAGTCAAGGATGACAGTTTATTGTTTCTATTTATATTGTGGTCTCTTGGTAGAACAACAATCCATTGTAATTGTTATGCGACTGGATCAATCAAGGGGTGTTTGATAACATCGTTCTCGACTCACCACTAAACATGTTCAGTGCTTATTGAATTAAGCATGTCTGAAAACTAAAGTAATGTCATTTAGTCACATTAGAGTTATAATCTCAGTTTATACGGTGTTAGATGATAAACTAAATGAAATGTAGAATTAAATTTTCATTTCATTTAATTGTATTTATCATTTAATATCACATTAGTGTCACATAAATCATGGTTATAATCTTAGTGAGACAAAATAATATTACTCAAACTTTTAAGTCGTACAAGTTACAAGTTGTAAATCAACTTAATTGATGTACTCATTTTTAATAGAATAATGTTATCTAACTCCAGTTTAAGTATCAGCATATCATGAACCCTAATGAATGAGTCATAAATTCTTATATTTAATTAAAGCTACAATTGAATGGCACAAGTATTATCACCTAAATTGATATTAAACACCAGTAATGCTAAATAGTATTACTGTTTCTAAAAATAGCCCAAGGTTTCTGTCTTGTGGCATGCTACATGTGAGGCAATCACTAAAAGCCTTAAAGTTTTTGCCTCAAGACTTGAGCCTCATGACAGCCAATATGTGCATATCAGTTTCGCCTCTCCTGTGCCTTCTATAACTATTATAGGGTTTTCAGTTATGAATGAAATGAAAATTAGATAAGAGAACAAGTGAAGCTACTCGTACCCCACCTCGTACAACTAAAATACAATACCAAGTCAAGTCGTATTTTCTCGACGGTAGACACGCCGCGAAGAGAACTAACGCACATAATTTCACTGTTCACTCTCTTTTATATCTTTTCTTCTTGTTGTCTCTATTATCTTATTTTTTTGTAAAGCTTGAAAAGAATAAAAAAGATTAAATAAAAACGGCAGAACTGAAAATAGTTATTATGGTGAAGTTGATCCATGAAACTATTTACGTTTATGGTGTTAAGACTGAGAGTTCCATATTAAAAGGTCAACCTTGTTGAGAGGAATATCTCAAATATTTATAAATTGGTCTATGTTTTCATCTTTATTCAATGTGAGATTTTATTCCTTAACATACCCCCGCAACATGGTAGCTCGTTTGAGCAGACCAATCTTGAAACTTCTTTGATATGGTTTGTAACTTACATGATTGTAGGCTAACGCAGTGTTGGGGATGGCTGTTCATGATGAATGTAAGTTGAAACAAGATGTACTTTATTGAGACTAAGAATGGACCGATTATTAAATCTTGGATGAAAATTTCATTTTAGGGTGGCCGATTCTCCAGTGTTTCTTGCGTCTGAAAAACAGCTGCTTTGAATGCCTCTGCCATGAAAGCAAAAAAGAACATATCGATTTATAGTTTTCAAAATTGAAGAGAAGCAAAAGCTGGTCGTCGTTGAAAAAGTTGGTGACCCAAGTGAAAGCTATGTGGAATTCACTGCAAGTCTTCATGCTAATGAATGTTGCTATGTTGTGTATGATTTCAATTTTATCACTGAGGAGAACTGCTAGAAGAGTAGAAACTTCTTTGTTGGTTGTTAACATAATCCCATTTGTTTCTTCAGGGCATCTTTGTTAAGGTGGATTGGATGGTATTGAATATCGTAGTGAGGAACTATGAATAGCATTACTCTAACTTAAATAAGATTAACATTTATATTTGTTGATAACAAGATATATTAACTAAGAGCATACTAGAAAATTAAAGAATATCTATATTTTCAATAAAGAAAGTGATCTATAATTTGAAATTGATGAAAAAGAAAACAAATTATCATCACATGTCAGTCGTCCAAGATTATATTTGCAATCACAAATATATTTTCCAGTGGCATTGGATTTACTTTTGTTGCGTGTGTTTTTTAGGAAATATTTTCCATTATATAAAATGGCAAAATCTTATATGGATCTTGTTCAAGTGGTTAGAATGTACTATGACCCCACATTTGCTCTAGGAGTTTGGTTCACAGGTATAACATTTGTCACTTCATGGTATACCTATGGATTGGCAAGAAGACACAAACCTATAATGAGACAGCTAATAAGTACATGGTCAACAAATAAATTAAATGGCATTAACTTACCAAATAAAAAAATAAAACTAAATGGTCTTCACATAATTAAATAAAAATTTAATCATTTGTCATCTAGTTTCCTATTTTAATATATCTTACATTTTCGACCAACTTTGAGTATTTGACCATTGAAAGTCTACATATAGAAAAAAAATTCTTAATTAGTTCACCAATGAAATAAAAGTGTAGAGTGTATATAAAATAAAAACAAATTGATAAGAAATAGGTGTTGGATGTATTGCTTATTTATCAAGAGAAGTAACTTTCTTTAAAATAAATTCAGTGCAAAACAAAAGGGGGCATATAATTCATTCAAGGTCGTGTATGGGCCACAAGGTTTCCATTTGGAGGAACAAATTGGCAAGTACAATCATCTAATTCAGAACTAAGAGGTAGCCTATCAACTCGAATCGAAGCATTTGCCACATGGTTAACTAACTTCAGATTAATGGACGAGCATCATATTCGGCTATATCAATTTTTAGTAGGTAAAATAGATCGATTGTGTTACATGTACATAATAGGTTTACATACACATGATATAGTAAAATATGATTTGATCAAAATTTCTTCCAAAAAAACAAAAAAAACATTCTCACTATCTTTTTGACACTTCATCTGTACATAAATTATTATGTAACTATTTATGTACAAGTATTATTCTTCAAAATCGATTAAAAAATATCGGATACTATTGAAGTACGAGGTTGAAGTTTGTGTATTTCAGTGATGAAGTTATGAAATTTGTAGTAAATTGAAATTGAGTGACTATTTAGTAAATTGCAAATCATCTGGAAAGGAAAGAAAAATGAAATGGAAAAGTACAGTGAAAAGGAAAACTTAGATTGGGACCCAAAGCAAAATTAACGTAGAAATAATAATGTCACATCACTGTCTTTATATTTGGTAATTTCAATCAGCGCGTAGACCAATCAACCATCATTACGTAATCATCCAATAACAAATCCACCATCTCAACTTTTATAAGTCTTTATATATTATTCAATAATGAAAAATTTCAGCTCTATAATTTCCTATTTTAATGCGTGAACCCCGTTCCGCAGTAACTGCGTATGGGTTCCAAATTCTTCCACTTTCTATTGGAGGTGTTTGTTTTTGTATCAAATTTAATCTGTGAATGA
>NW_019264047.1:255909-269912 GCF_002742605.1 Olea europaea var. sylvestris | reverse complement strand
CAGAGTTTCAAGGCTATCAAATAGTCATGTTGCCTCTCTAAGTACAGTTGAGACAAAATTAGCAAACCTGGGGATTTCTTCTATAATCAATAAGGACAAGAATTCTGAACAAAATCCAGGCATCTTTTCAGTGATTGATGCACATTATTGTGATGGTTGGGAAGCTTTCACTCAACAGGTGTGTTCTCTCTTTTTAAGATTATTATTTGCCTGGATATTTTTGTCGCAATATCTTGAAAAATCTTGAATGGAAAAGGCTTATCTTTTGCGTCTTATCCATTTTTCCTCAGCTATTCTTCTCCAAATTCATTTTCATGGAGTATTTTCTTATGCCAGCTGATGTATATTACTTTTCAGTGCATTATTATATGTTTGCTGTTATATAGGATTATGGATAATGGGACTCTTGATTTTATATCGTGGCACTATAGGTAGTGATATTCAATTCGTTGATGTTCATAATTGAAGCCCAGAAGCATGATAAACATTTTTGCCATCACGTTCTTTTGAAATGAAAACTTTCTATTTCAGGTTGCTCTTTATATCATAGATATTGCCCATGATACTTTTTTTTATTTACTTTTATTTTTTTATACAATCTTTGTATAGGATTTACCCTGTTTCTCTGTATACCTCTCATACAGCATTCTATATAACTTACACAAAAGGAATAAGCCATTTATACAATGGATTTGTACAACATGCTTGACAATGATGTAGGTGTCAAAAAAGTGTTGATGGGAAAGATAAAGTATTTTTCAAACTGTCCAATGATAACTTGTCACGTATTATGTTGTCAAACTTGTTGTAAAAATTATTGTACAAAAAGCATGATTCTACATAAAATATGTTCCCTGGCTGTCCATAGCTTATGCTTTGATTCTGGTGCAGGAATTGTCCGAGGAAGAGTTTCATAAGCCTTTGAATGGTGTAAATCAGTATAGCCCTGATTCGGTTCTAAGTCCACATGAAATAGAGAATTCTTCTACATCGGAATGCTTTGAGAGTGTAGCTACTGGTTTTGACAGTAAGTGAACTGAACTTTCTGTTAACATTACAAAACTTCAAGTTGAATTAAGATCCAAGCTTTTCATGACTTCTAGGTCTCTCCGAGTCGGAAGAAACTGCCTCCGAAGGTTCTGAGATTGCTGTAACAAGCGACGAGGATATGAAGAAAGAGTCTGATGATCTCTGTCAAAATGGCGGAATTCTCCAGTGGTCGTTTGGTTATGAAGAAAGTCGGGACTTCTCTTACCTGCTCGATGTTTTAGACGAGGCAGACTTTGATCATGTGGACCTAGTCAACTTTTCTAAGACATTTAATTCACAGGAATACGCAGTAAGCCCCTTGGTGTTCGAGGCATTAGAGAAAAAGTATAGTAAGCAGACATTATGGAGAAAGTCTGAGAGGAAGCTTCTGTTTGATCGTATAAATTCCGGGTTGAAAGAGATTATTACTATTCCGCACATTGATTTCGACAAGTACACAATGCCTGTAAGAAGAAGGCTTAGTACGACATTAAACCGGAATGAGGTCGAAGAAGAATTGTGGCAATATCTAATTAGCCAGGACAAGGAAAAGAACGAAGACTTGTCAGGAAAGGTTATAGAGAAAGAAATGAAATGGTTTGAGTTGGAGGAAGATGTTAATATCATTGTTAGAGAATTAGAGAGTTTTTTGTTCGATGAACTTGCAATAGAGTTGGTGTGCAGAGATGATGAATAAGCTTTTCCATTTTTCTGAAATATTTGGTTTCATACATTCAATATGTCTGAACAACAATTTTGGCAAAGTAGGTTCAATTTTTTGACTTCTGCAAATCAAGAGAAATATGAATTATCAGCAATTTTGAATTTGCTACATACATCCTTTCTCGTTATTTTGTTCGGTTCATTTTTAAATTTGCACGAAGATTTAAATTAAGTAGATCTCAGTAATTTGAGTTCGTCGAAAATCAAAATGTATGAGAAAAAGTAATTCGAATGTTTATAAACATTTTGTATAAATGAACTAGTTTGATAATAATGTCATTACAAGGGTCTTACTTTTGGCTAAATATATTTATACTACAATTTTTAATAAATAGATTACATATTAATTGCACGAAAGGTTTATAACCTTTATGCGTGATCACATTTATGTTCAAACATTTTTCATCGCATTCTTATTATCAAATGAACATAAATTGATCTAGATTATGGTTTCTCTTAAAAAAATAAAAAATAATAATAAGAAGAAGAAGAAGATAGAGTAAAAAGATTCATTTGTCCATTGTATTTTTGAATAAGCAAAATAAATAATACTGCAAAAATACGATCAAATATCTAGCGTTTTAAAGCACGGGTACTTGACCGGGTATGACTGCAGAATCATTTTCCTTGGACCCAACTATGAATATATAACTTAGAGCCATGCTGTGTGCAAATCTCGGCACACAACATGGTTCACAGCTTCCTCATATCAGGGGGCCTGAGCTAATAAAAAAATGGCACGGGCCCCCACCTCATTGAGGGAGCTATAAGTTTTACCGTCCTAGTAGGACTGGAAAACAAGAAAAAACCTATAACTTAATACTCTTATGTTCGCACTCAGAAGCTAAGAAAAAAATCAGAAGATCATTAGTAAACCCGTTAACTCGTGATTCTTTAGTGAATCTCTTGTTATCGCAAAAATTCGATCATTAGTAAACCCGTTAGAGCATTGGCTTTCCCATGCAGAAGCCTTGTAAAAGGAGAAAGAGATCGCACTTTTCCCAATTAAATCTTCAGTATCTGACAACAAATAGCAAAGTTGATATCAGGAACGACTCAAGCAATTCAGAGGCCTTATGCAAAATTTATGAGGGGGTCTTTTTTAAAAAATAAAAAATAAATTAAATTAAATGGGGCAAAATAATCACCAAAAAATATGCATCAATGATTGTCGATAACATTATTATAGGTAATTTGACATGTTAATTACGACGGAATTACTGAAACTGATATCATTGGCGTCAATGATTACGCAACAATTTCGTTCATAATCGTCGACATGCTATGATCATTGGTCGCCATTTATACTAACAGATTTGCAGTCACAACGCAGTGCTAACTTAGCGATGGAATCGATCTGCATGAAAATAGCAAGGAGCTGCCGGTTGACCTATTGATCACATTAAGGTCCAGGTGGGGGCTCTAGCCATTCTCAAATCACTAATGAAGTACGGATGATGAATTCCAACGATTTTTTTTTATTTTTAACTTATTTAATGTATATTGTACGGGATTTCAGAGAAATTGCAATATGTGGGTAAACTCGATGAATATTACAATAACACTTTGACATATGAAACTCATAAACAGAATCAGAATTAGCAATTTATGAAAATTGAGAAGAATTTGAGAGAAAGAAGCGAGAAATTAGTGAGATAAGTAGTTTTTATTCAACAACCAAAGTGTGATTACAATTAAGAGTTAACCTCTATTTAAATGGGTTTAAACAATCATAATTAGCTCCGTAGGAAATTAATTAAAAATTTAATCTAAATAGGAAATTAACTGAGAAAATAATCATATTCTCAAAACGTAATTAATTTTATTCCCTTTTTCTCCTCGAATACACTTCTAGTGTTTCATCATTTCTCCATGACTGCAAAGAATTTGAATCCGACGAATTATAGTCTAGATAAACATCCATTTGGTGAAATTCATCTTCATTAATTCAAGTAACATTGCCGGCCGACGATTTTTCTAATTTATTAGAAACCTACAAATCAAAGCAACAACATGTTATCCTTGAGCACCCCATCAATGATATCTTGAAGGGAAAACGTGGCAGCTAGAGCTCGAGGGGTTGGCAAGGAGCTTGACCTACAAATATAGAAGATGGCAAGACCAGAGGCCGAAACTTGCCTTTATAATTATTGAGTACGTTGGAAATCAAGAATATATAAATTAGTTCCCTGTCTTTTACCAAAGAGGAAAGGCAAACTGATCTAACACATAATTTTTCGTATCATGTACGGAAAAAAGTTTTGGACCAAGTCCAACAATTAAATAATTGCCTACGTTAAATTATTGTTGTCTGCTATGTAAATCAACTATAATTTTATAGTAAACATTACTTCGAAAAATTTTACATTTAATTTTATGGTACAACTGATAACGTGATCAGCAAAATCTTGAACGAAATTTATGGGAAAAAAAATCAGTAAGCAAAGGAACAAGATCAAATGGTTGGTGTGATAAGAAAACCTATACTATGGTCATTAACGATTTACATGTTGACATAATTATTGTAGTTGAACTCAACAGTAGGCAAAACAAAATGATATGCATCATTGACGTTCTTGATCGTTGGTTCGGTACACTAGGATCTAGGTCTTTTGGTTTCGATATTACCCAACTCCTATGGATTCTACTAACTTGACATAAACGATCATCCATATCACTGATATATAGGACTTTTACATTATTGCTCGAGAGTCTCGTATGAACAAGAAGCTTAAGTCAATTGTTGTTAGAGAGCATTATGCGACTGTTCAAGTTCCTTAGGCTTCATTTTTTATATTTTTATTTTCATTTATTTATTATTTTTTGATAGGAACTAAAGTAAAAGCTACTTTAAATTAAAAACACTTAAAATAAAAAATAAAATAAATAAAATCTTTTTAATACTAGCAGAAAGTGATTTGTTGAAAATGGTTTGCAAAGAATGCTCTCTCTCTCCTTCTCTTTTGTAATATTAAACAAACAAAATGATCTTTCAATAAAAACTAGGGAAAATTGCAGCAAAGGCTCAAAACCTTTAAAATATTAACAGACTTTTTCCAAACCTTTAATTTGTTGCAACCGTCATCCCAAACTTTTCGAAACGTTGCAACAGAAGCTCTTTTCGACGGTTTTCATCCAAATATCTATTAGTTGACTAGGAATTTTGACTTTGACCATATTTTTAATATCTTTGAAAGGGTAAAATAGTAACTTCCTATTTATTACATTAAAATAAGTTAGAAACTAAATTAGAAAAAATAAGAAACAATAAATTAAAAAAAAAAAAGAAGTTAATTGTCTTCTTCCTCTCACCCCACCCCACCCCACCAGAAACCCAAAATCGATTTCCGCCACCGCCACCTCCACCTCCATCCCCAACCATAAAAACCCAAATCAATAGTGAGAAATGAAAACTCAAGAAATAGAGAATGAGTATTGCAGAAAAATTTAATGATTGCTTTATGAGATATCCACCAAAACACACCACACCAGAACAAATCCTGCAACAAAAACAAAACCCAGAAAAATTAACATATGAATATTGCATATCAACGTTCTAAACAACCCAAAACCCCACAAGAACAACATAAATCACAAAAATCTTGCAAATTTATGCATAAACACACATCTTTGTGTAAATCTCACAAAACTCGAAGCCCATAAAGAATCTCGTAGAAACACAAATACAAATAAATACACAGGCACCCATAAACATATGTATGTGCAGATAAATATAAAACCCATTTTTTTAATTAATTTCTTATTTCTTATTTTTCCTAATTTAATTTCTAACTTATTTTAATATAATAAATGGGAAGTTACTATATTACCCTTTCAAAAATATTAAAAATATGGTCAAGGTCAAAATTTCTAGTCAACTAACAGACATTTGGATGAAAATCGTTCAAAGGGGCCTCCGCTGCAACGTTTCGAAATGTTTGGGATAACGGTTGCAATAAATTAAAGGTTTGGAAAAAATCTGCTAATATTTTAAAGGTTTGAGGCCTCTGCTGCAATTTTCCCTAAAAATTATAAAGTGAAACAAAAACATTTCGAGCATAAAAAGCATGGAATTTTAAAATGATCTTTCAATAAAAACTATAAAGTGAAACAAAAAAATTTCGAGCATTAAAAGCATGGAATTGGACCGGATAAGGTCAAGGGAGAGATCAAAGGGCAAATGAAACGAGGGAAAGGAAGAGATGAATTGATTTGTTGAAATAAAAACATGAAATCAATCAAAGGGGGAGAGAGACAGGAATGAGTGAGAGGCGTGATTCAATGAAATAAAGAAATAAGGGTTGAGAAGGCAAGAGTAATATAGGGGTAATATGATGGAGGGAAACATTTTGGGCCACGTAATTTATTGGACTTTTTAATGAATGTTATTATGTTATCTTTTGATAAAATTAACTTTATTTTATAACATTATCAATAAGAATGTTATATTTAAGTATTATAAAATATAAAAAGTGTGGTGTGTTATCGAAAACAATCGAGAACCTCAAATTTTGCTATCTGGTTCCAGCATTGTCTGGGTATAGTAGAGATGCTCAGAGAAGAGGGTTGTTGCAAGAGATGGCAAAGATGACAAGTAAAATATTTGCCACGTGAGATTGTGAAGAGATTTTCAATGGCCTATTGTGTATTTGGCTAGTAAGATGTTTCTTGTTGTTTAAGTTGTCAGGTTTTAGGTTTTTAATGAATGGGGTTTGATGTGGGCTATTGTAGTTAGATTGATAGGAACGAGAATTCCTTGCACAACACAAATTGTTTTCCATAATTTTTTTGGGGGAAAAACAGTAATACATGTGCATGAACAATAATTTCATTGAAAAAATTGCCTAACTTAACACGTGATGAACATTTCAATTAGAGGAAAAAGTAAGATCATATACCATATTGATGCAAAAAACTTATAAACAAAAATCACAATAAGCAATTTATGATAATTGAGAAGAATTTGAGAGAGGAAAAAGTTTGTATTCAAGACACAATCAATCCTATATTAAGAATGAAATTAATCAAAAATCTAATATGAATAGGAAACTAACTAAGATATTAATCCTAGTCGAACGCAAAATAGAATTAAAATTTTAAATTGTAATTAATTTAAATCAATTCTTTGCATCGAAAATACTTTTAGTGTTGCATCACACTCATTCTCACTCAACTCAGATTGTTTAGAAATAAGGCTCCCTTGGCCTTAAATATTTATACCTCCTCAGAATGGACGATGAACATCAAATTGAGCATATGATGATGTTAACTCTCAAGAATTATTTACATAGATATTACAAGAAGATTTTAAGAAGGATGTATTTACAACCTTCTACACATATTATACCACTTTCCTTACAAGTGTCTATTTTGTTTAATATATAGTACAATGCATTTTCTTCGTCTCTTAACATTTTAGAATCTCTCCTTCGAAAAATTCTTACACAACATTTTTACAATTGACGAAACAAAAAAGGTCTTTCTATTTAATCAAGAGTAAAAATTGGGCTGTTATTTTCCTTTTGAAAATATTCAGTTAACTCTTGCAATTTTAAAAATTTATACTAAAAAGTATATAATATTTATGATTTCAATATTCAAATTGCACGAAGTGGTGCACGAAGAATTGAGAAAAATGTAGAATGTTAGTATTTGATACACCTCAACACAATAAGATAATTGAAAAAAAAAATGAAGAAGAAGAAGAGGGAATTTTACTATCTTTATTTAACCCTTATTTGAGCCTCATTCTTTATAAAAAAAAGAAAAAAAAAGTATTTTTAAATAGTATTTTGACATCATTGCAACCACATATTTTTCAATAAAATAATATTATACGCAAATTCAAAACTTTTTCTTATTTTTTTAACCACACATTTTTCATCAATACACTATTCAAAAATACATTTTTTCCCTCAAAATGGTGCTCAAACAAGGGCTTAATAAGAAATCACCATGCAGCAGAAGATACGATTTTTACTCACTAAGAAGAATATGGAAAACTTGGCGAATTAGTTGTTTTATTTGTTTTCCATGTGTACGAATATTAGTTGGATTAGTTGACTGTAAATTATAATAATAAAGTGTATGTTGATAGTAAGTTGAAAATATCAATAGTTTCTTAGGTTTTCATGATAAGAAAAATACAAATACAAAATAAAAGAAGTAGAATTGATTTTAGTATTTTTTTTCTTTTACGGAAAATATTTATTTAGTAAAAATTCAAAAATATGAAAAAAAAAAAAAAAAAAAAAGGTTCTCTCTAAATTCGGAGACTTAATCAACTGCCGATTTGCCTAACAGTTACTCGGTCGGATTGATATATTTTATCTCAATGACATCTATTTTTAGGAATAAGAATATGGGAATTTTCGGCCATTTTTCACTTGAATGGAAAATTGATATTTTCCATGAAAAATAAATGTAATCAAACACACCCTAAATGAAAATTAGAAAACTCAAACTGAAATTAACCATTGCTTCAACACAAGAAAACTTGCCTTTGTGCATATGCAAATTAATGTGTAAATTGGTAACTTATATACATGGACATATACTCTCCTCGTAAGTCGTAAGGCATGATTGTCGTTTATCTAGGATTAGGAATTTAGGACAAGCATGTCAAAAGTCCATACGTAATTACATAGTAATTTAGTTGTCTCACATTTTTTTTTTTAAATTTATACATTTTAATTACATTCATTAAGGTCTTTAACATTTATTCATCTTCTATTTATGATTTTTTATTTTTAACTTTTTTTTCTCATCGTATTCTTATCTTTTTTCCATTCAATTAACTAGCAAATATTGTCCCCAATCAATTTTTTATTCAAAAATACTGATAGTTTATTTAATATGAGGGAAAAATATCTATTTTTTGGTATTTTTTGGCTCATTTAAAAATTAAAGGGATAAATATTTTTTTTTTTTTACTCCATGTTTACAAATTTTTTGAACAAAACTATGAACTAGGGCACCTTGTGTTTATTTGAGAATAAAAATGAGATGAAAAAAGTCGAGAAAATACATGTGATAATAATTAATGTTATAGACATTTTACGCAATTAAAATTGTGTTGCAGTTATTAAAAACGTAACATGAATATATCTACCATATACCTTGTTGCGTAGAAATTTTTACTTTATAGGTGTGTACTTGAACTTTTTGGAGTTTCTTGAAAAAAAAGTGTATTTGAACTTTTTGGGGTTTTTTAAAAAAAAAAAAAAAAAAAAATCAATTTTGATTTAGTGATAGTGCAAGAAGATAGCTTTAAATATTATACATGGTTTTAACTGGACGAAAACACCTTCAACTACATCTATTGCCTTCAAGCTTATTTGCTTTTTTTCACGTCTTTTGTTGATTTAAAAATATTTAAAAATTAATAAAAATTACGAGTATGAGATTCTTTCATGGTTAGCCGAACATACACTTGACAAACTTCCAAAATTCTGTATTACCAGCTTCTTGTAATCAAAAGCCGGGAATAAAATTTAAATAAAAATTAGGGTAATTTGCAGCTATCGTCCCCAGCCTTTACCTTCTTTGGCACTTCTATCCTTATTCTTTATCTCTTGACACTCATACCCTCAACCCAAAACAAATTAGCCATCATTAACGTGGGATGAACATTTTTGCCCTTAAATTTATATTAAAAAAAGAAAAAATGGACCAAAATTGACTGTATAAAAAGTCAAGTTTGATCACAGCATGGTATGTGTCTCACTGTCTGAGCCTCGGAATGTGCCATATCACTTTGAGCCTAGGCAGCCAAGCACATATCTATGAGTAATGCCATAAACAACATTTAAAGATTCCATTGCCACCTCGACTGTGATAAGTACTAGCAGGATACATAACTTTGTTCTATTTTTCTATTAACAAACATGTTTCTATCTACAAAACTGAATAGTTCAGAATCAAATTTAACATATATATATATATATATATCAATTCTTCCACCATCAAAGTTCGGCATCTATTTTAAGGATCAAAATAGATTATTCTCTCCTGGGATGCACAGCTCAATGCAAAGATTGCCATGGAGGATTGTTTCTAAAAGAAACACTTGAAAATTTCCCAAGAAAGCTTTCCCTGTCCTAAAATCCAACTATAACATGAGGACTTCAAATTGGTTAAACCTTAACCATAGAGAACATGTCATGTCGTGCAAATGCTGGTCGTCTTGGTCTAATTTACACTTTAGGACTCGTGCAAATCCCAAAATCATTTGATATGTTGAGGTGATCAAAAATTGACTTGAGATAAGAATTACCTCTATGTGATATAAATATTTAGAGACAATCTAATATGTTAAATTCATTAATATTGAACTAAGCACGAATTTACATTTTTATGTCTCTTTACTTCTTTATTAATATGTCAAATATTAGATAGACTTATGTACTAAGAACTCGAATCGCTGAAATGAAATTTTTTTATTACGTGGTTTTATTGCTAACTTTTGATACTTCAAAGAACTAGCAATATCTAATAAAATATGTGTTCAAATTTTGTCAAATGGGGGCACACAGTCCCTTTTTCTAAATAATTTGGGGATACTTTAGTACCCAATACAAATACGATGTGGTACTTCAGCAGGGGTATCATTGGCATTCAATCGAACATTTCCATAGCCTTAGGAATCGCCGGCTTCCTCTTCATAGGGATCTCTTCCTTCTTGTCTGGTTTTCGAGTAGCCAATTTCATTATCAACTATTCTGGTGTTTATTTGTAATTTTTCATTTGCGTTCTTCCTTAAAAACAAACAATATTGTCTCACCTATGTATTCCTAATGTACAAATCAAAGGTTTATTTATTCATTTGTTTATTTCTATATCGCATCATCTATTTCCTTAAATTTTCATTCATGTAGAGAAAATTTATTATTAAATTATTTTTATGTGTATTGGGACAAGAGTGAGTGTACCATAAAGTTTGTCATGCATATCAACTTGATCCCCATTTCAAAAAATATATTTTAAATTATTCTCGCTAATTCATTTTATATAATAAACCAAACATGTATTTAAAGTTTGTAAAAATTGTATATAAACAAAGTTGTGATGAATGAGAACATATTTTATTACAATTAGAAGTTTCAAGAATTATACCAATTTAAAAACAACTTTTTTTAGCTTTTACAAGATGAAATGCTACACATTACATGGTCGAAAACAATTGTCCGTCCTTAGACGAGATGTTTTAAGACTTCGTCTCGTCCCTGAGCAAGAAAGTCTTGTGGAGATTGTTCGAAGTTGAACAAGCTCAATTTTTGAGCAAAATGTCATTACCGTGCTTTTGCTCTATTTCCAGTCTCGAATTCCCAATAGCAATTCTATCGTCAAGCCAATTAACGACATCTGAGAACACTATTTCAATATTCTCAGGCAACTCCCCGTAGGTCAGAGAATGCCACATTCCTGGATACAACTTGAAGGTCTTATCTGTGCTTGAAGCTGATTCGTACAGAAGTTTGCTAACAGACGGGTCTGTGACTTTATCGTCTCCTCCATGAACAAGCAAGAATGGAAGTGAAACCTCTTTAAGTCTCGTCTCTAAATCCAAGCTGACTCTTAAGAGTTGGTTGCCAGTGAGTAGACGAGGTTTTCCCTTGTAACAATATGGGTTTGATCTAATCTGTCAATTTGTAATGAAAAATAATTATTTACAACTTATAATTAGGTTACTTGAAAGTATAAAACAACTTGGAGAAGAAACCTGAATATAAAAGGAGAAAAATTGAAAGTTTACCTCGTCCCTTATATCTGGAACCCTAAAGGCGATGTCAATGATATCTGGAGTTGGAATAATTTTCCATGTTGGAATGACGCAAGAAAGCTTGCTCAAAACATTCACAACCACTGGATGTGGTCGTATATTGTCAGCAATCTGTAAAGAAAATTAGCAAATTGTAATTATTTAAACACTCGTAGCGCAACCCAAAAATCAACGACACAGACGGATTGACCAAGTTGACATTTCAAAAACAATAATTATTATTTTGAATATTGATTTCACTAACTCCTTTACAAAGTTATTGTTTTCAGCCCTCTTAAATTTTTGAATAATGCTCCCCGGACAGGGACTTTTGATAGGATTGAGTGACACGCAGCACCTGTCTAATTTTTTATTTCTTTTTCTTTTTCCTGAAGTATTCAATCATGTATCGACATATATATACTGTAGCAAGATTGTAATTTTTAAAAATTTGTCAAAGTTATTGTTAAAGGAATTTCATCGCATCTTCCCACGAGACATTGTGGTTATGATTATCAGAGAGTTCTAAGTCCCAACTTGAGAATCATTAAACAAAATTCCGTTTTTTTTCCGTTCATTTTTAACAATACATTTTTAAAATAAAATATTCTGCATATAAATTCAAAACTTTTTAACAACACATTCTCTGAAAATCATCATTGGAAAAATTATTTCCTCAAAAAACTCATTTTAATGGTTGTCAAATAAGGATTAAATTTAATTATTAAAATTTTAATACATGGTACCACCAGTCATTGGTACTGGAATTCATGATCCAAATTCCGAAGTATGGCCCTTGTTTAGTTCAACTAAAAATCTGATTAAAATATAAGTTAAAATCAACACTTAATTTTAACTACATATTTCAATAACTTTTATCAAAATTACCAAAAAATTGAATTTTTTTTCTGAACCAAACAGAGCTGAATATGATTAAACAGTATAATAAACAAAATTGAACACACATACCTTACACATTGGCGCAACGAGGACGGCTCCATCCCAATAATTTGGCTTCTTCCTGTGTAAAAGGAGTAGAACTGCCCCTCCCATCGATTCTCCCATTAAAATCCTCATCTTTTTCATATTTCCTTTCCTTTCTGCATAAAATTAATTCCACAGTCAGCCTGCAAAGCCTCTTGATTCTAAAAAGCATTAGACTGAACACGATTAAAGAAGAGCTACTAGAAAGTAAATATTTTAATATTTATCAAGATATCGCCATCGAACAAGTTAATTACTTACCACAAATGCTGGTAAAGTGATCAGAACAGTCATTAACAAGATCCTCAAAGTTAGGAATATAACCAGGAAGCCCAGATGACTTTCCATGGCCTTCATAGTCCATTCCATAAACTCCATAACCAGCCTTTGCTAGCCTAGTTCCACACCCTGTTCCAATCAAACCAAACCCTATTAATTCTAATATATATCTTTCAACGAAATCGTGGATCTCGATTAATATGTTGGACTCGACGTTATTAAGAATGAAAAAATAAAAAAAGTTAAAAATCTTTGTTTATTGTCGACCTTTCATTGATATGGTGCTTTCCATGGCATATCCGTGGCACAAGAGGATTAAAGCTTTTGGTTCGGAATGCACAGGCAACCATCTGCATGTGAAAAGTTTCATTCCTCTTGAATTCAATATATATTCCTGAAAAATTAATATTATATTAGACTTACTATCAAAGAGTGAAAATCAGTAAAACACGAAAAACGAAAACTAGGGTTTACCTCTTCATATCGAACGTTGCTCTTGCCAGTGGTCTTCTCCTGTTATTATCAAGAAGACGTGTTATAGAAGTAATTATGAAGAAAAAGTTACAAAGAATGGAGAAAATAAAAACACATACCATGATGATGGATAAAGCGGGTATTCAGCAATTATATATCAAGATTTGAGAAAACAAGGACAAGTTTGACAGAGAAAAAAGAATGGAATGGAATGGATATGAGAATGAACCAGTATTTATATGGATGAAAATCGGGGGGAAAGAAACGGGTGAGGCCTAAAGATTTTGGGCTATTTGCTTTCGAGGTTAAGTGTTAACAGCTAAACATTATGTTAAATCTTCAATTTAACAGGGTGTCCTCAACTAAAATTTTGATGGATTTTGAAAGATTATAAATCCTAATGAATTTTCAGTTAGTTGAATAAATTTTCCCAAATTCCATGAGATTTGGTTATAAGTAATTTAAGATTAAAATACATCCAAATCTTTTAAAATTCCTCTATTATTAAAATCTCTAAAAAAATTCACTAGTTAAGGATACCTGAATTTTAAAAGATTTCATTGATTTTCATTTAAATCTCAATTGGATATACCTAAATTTTAATGAACTCATTAAAATCTCAATTAAAGACACCAAAATTCAAAATCATTTTTAAAATCCATTACAATTTCAATTGGGGACACCCATTTAAATATTGTTATTATTTCTTTAGTATATAAAAAAAAAACGAAAAAGAGTAGAGGATGAAAAAAAA